>NW_008669679.1:31560-38464 GCF_000695815.1 Acanthisitta chloris
GAGAAATACATTTGGACACCTGTATGTCTACTACTGAAATATACCTCTCTCTTTAAAACAGGATGAGCTCATCTGCCCTGTGACATTGGCTCAATTGCTCTAATTTTCTCAGCCTAATATTTTTTTATTTTTAATGCAAATTTTGTTTTGTTTTATTTTCACATACTGATAGCTTTGTCTCAAAAGGAAGAAAATATGCAGCGTCATTTCTTTGCCACTTTTTCCTTTAACCCCTGTAATATGTAATAGCAATTTATTGAAGAATTTTGCATTCTTATTTTCTCCTTATTTGGTTTGTAATTTTCTTAGGTGTGTTGCGGAGTCAGTTCAATATTCAGCACCTAATGTAAATGCATGTGACAAGTATGATTTATGACAATTTGAGCAAAGTTTCAATGTCATTGTATACAGTATTTCACATTTTATTTTAGCACAGCAGGGCTGAAATATCCTCCAGCACGCCTTGCTTGTTTATTGTTTGCTTGTTATTAGAAAGATTTGAACAACACCAGAGAAACAAGGAGAAAACTGAACTCTCCTTATTTCAGATGTGTATCTTGAACTGAATCCTGTGTGTTTGAGATGCTTTATTTCATTTTTAATAGTACACTCAAGGAAAGGATAACACATATTTTTAGATGCTCTTGGAGCTCCCAAATTCACATGAGGGTATATTTTCCCTCTCGCTGCTTCTACATATATATACTCTGATTAATGCAGATGTGAGTTATGCATTAGCATCAAGGGGAGAATTTTACGGCATCTGCTGAGGCACAGCAAGCCTGAGTGGGTGGTGAGGAGAGAATAAACAGCGACTTTCCAGTGGGAGTTCAAAAAAGCTGATAAGGAATATGTCTAGAGAAAGTCATCTCACCTGTTCTGCTGTATTCAGACTCACAGACTAGACACCTACAATAATACATATCATCAGAAGAGTGTTGAAGGACCATTGCTACCCTTTTGAGCTATAAGACAGATATGCATTGATTTTTGTTTGCAGGTAGAAGGATTCTGCAGGCTTGCAATGGAAATCAGTATACACTCTGAAAAAGTGAGTAACGTAACTGCAGCAGCCGTTGAAGTTGAAGAGAAACAAGAAAAACTACTTTGGTGAGAGAAGTGGGCATTTGAGACTTGGAGGGCAAATGGGAGTTGAAAATGCAGAGTAGAAATACTTGGAAATGTGTGTTCTTACTAACTGTCAGGAAGAATTATTTGAAATTCTTCCTTTTTTTTTTTCTGCTTGCATTTTTAACCAACTATTTTGAACTTTCTGAAAGCATGAAATGGCTGTGCAAACTCTTCCGGAGTAAATACAATAAATTCTTTCTTCAATACATCTCTTTAGTTTTTAATCATCTCTAATTGTTACTGCAGGCAAGTGCATAGTAGTGGGGGACTAAGGAGTGTGAGATACAGCAGAAAAAAAATGGGAAAGGAAAGAAAATTTTTAAAAATACAGAAAAAGAGAGTAAAGGATATGTCCAGAATCCTTCATAGAATCATAGAACAGTTTGTGTTGGAAGGGACCTTTAAAGATCATCTAGTCCAACCCCCCTGCAATGAGCAGGGACATCTTCAACTAGATCAGGGTTCTTGGAGCCCCATCCAGCCTGAACCTTGAATGTTTCCAGGGATTGGGCATCCACCACCATCCTGGGCAACCTTTGTCAGTATTTTACCAGCCTCATTGTAAAAGACTTCTTCCTCATATCTAATCAAAATCAAGCCTCTTTTAATTTAAAACCATTGCTCCATGTCCTATTGCAACAGGCCCTAATAAAAAGTTTGTCCCCATCTTTCTTATCAGCTCCCTTTAAGTTCACAATAACTCCCCAGAGCCTTCCCTTCTTCAGGCTGACCAACCCCAACTCTCTCAGCCTGTCCCCACAGGAGAGGTGTTCCAGCCCTCCAGTCATCTTTGTGGCCTCCTCTGGACTTGCTCCAACAGGTCCATGTCTTTTGTGTGCTGGGAACCCCAGAGCTGAACACAGCACTCCAGATGTGGTCTCACCAGAGCACGGTAGAGGGAGAAGAATTACCTTCTTTGACCTGCTGGCCACTCTGCTTTTCATGCAGCCTGGGATATGATCGGCTCTTGCCCTTTTGAGAAAGGTGAATCCCATGTTACTGGTAAGTACACATGGAAAGTTTTTACATGTTATTAAGTATGAATTGAGTGCTCAGTTTTCATAGAAACATGGAAATTCCTCATTCATAAGATCTGATCCTTTGCTACTAGGAGAAACTATCTTGTTCCTCAAGCTTCACTGTGTAGTGAATAAGTCATCTGGTAGCTACACCAAGAAAGTATCCTTCTGGATTTTCATGACAGGACTTATTTATCTACCCAGCATCTGATGCCTGTCTTCTTCCAATGACACAAATGTTGGTGCAGTGGCCAGGAGCAGGATTGGTAAGGAAGGAGATACGCTTTTGAATCTAGGAGGCTACCCATGCATCAGGCTATAGCTCTGGGTGCCCTTGGAGGCATATAAAGAGACCTGGAGGTGTCCCTGTACCCAGCTATCCCTTGGGGAGAGCTGCAAGAAATAATATAGTCATTATTCAAGACATAGATTTTAATCTGAGTAGATAACAGTACAATCAGACTCTTCCTAAAATGACAACTTGTGCAGACCTTATAACATTATCAACAGAGTTTTAACACCCAAACCTGAGGTGATATTTTGATAGGAAAACAGAAAATTATTATTCCTTTTAACATGAAACAGTACTGTACACCAGCATCTTAACCCATTTAAAGAAAAGAGTGCAAAAATCAGCGTCGTCCTTTTCAGATTGGAAAGCCAAGGCACATTAAAAGGTGAAATAGCTTGTCCTAGTTTGTGCAGAAAACTGAGTGATCCCTAGTGATCATTAAGAAGAATTGAACCTATTCTTGGCTAATGAGGACAAAATATAAGATGTTCTGGATGTGACTGAGAAAAGATCAGACTTTGTAGAAATGAAAAGCCTACTAGATATTATACCATGTTCCTGATTCAGTGGTGTGACGGGACAAAGTCAAGTAAAGAAATGCTTGATTTGGGGATATTAGTCAAATTAGGAGTGTGCATTGCTTTCAATAATTAATGATTGGGATATATTAGAAAAAAAAGGGCAGTCAATTTATAATCATCTTAATCTAGCAGTTCAAACTTAAGGTTATGCACCAGTCTAGACCAATTTATCGTAAGTTTGTTTAATTAATATGGAGCTTTTTTTTTAAGAATTTCACTGTTCTCCATATCTGAACTTGGTGGAATTAGTAGTGGATTCTATTAAGCCATGACTTTACTAATGTAATTTGATGGCTCAACATCTCAGTGTGCCTAGTTTTCACTATTTGTTCTGCTTCAAAATTTGACATGATCAGTCAGATCTGAGAATTCTAATTATGCAGTGCAGAAATAGACTTCAGGTTTTCAAGTCCCCACAGAAAAAGCCAGTGGGTATGTAATTAAGAACGAGAAAAAAGGTCGACCTACTTTTTCCGTTTAGTCTAAACTTCTGATTGAACTATCTTTATTTCTTTCTATTGATCTATTTATCTGCCTATTCAGTCTGTCACTAATAATCCTGACCTTATTTTGCTTTGATTGATCATTTAAACTAATTTCTAGCCTGAATGATGGTAATTTAATAATGTGAGCCAATTAGAAGTTAAATAGAATCAATAAACTGTTCTGTGACATCAGTGAGAGAAACACTGAAGTACCACTGTCTCATTAGCCCTTTCAGCATTTTATATTAATATTTTTAGGGCTGAAGTCAAAGATACAGCTGAAACTAGAAAAATAATTCATAACATGTTGTTACTTCTTAGCAATCAATTTTTTCCAGCTTCAATAAGTAAAAGCCAGAAACTGCTGTTATTTGTTCAACCTCAGCAGGCATTCTTCACTTAATCAACATCTAGGATGGGAAAAGAAGTGTTTGCCTTCTCACTCCTACTTTCATCATGTCTCTAATTCTTTTTTTCTAGCTGTTTTGCCCTTTGTGTCTATTTCAAGTAGTAAAAAAGGAGCCTGATATCTTCTTAGACATACCATAGGCATACCATAACTCAGGTCAGTGTAATCCATGGAAAAAAACACCATTTTGCTGAGAGATTGAAATATTTGCCTCAGAAAAAAAATGTGAAAAATAAGTATTTCTGATACTGGAAATATCAGAGGAAGAATTGGTTAGAAGAGAGTAAAAAAGGGTGTTTGATGATTACTGCACATAAACACATGCTTCCTCCATTTGAGATACAGCTAACATCTTGGTTTCATCTCACAGGTACGTATAGGTATTGGATTCACAATGAAACTAAATGGAGCTGATCCTACAGTTATGTGCCTTCAGCTAGTTCACTTGCCTTCATAAAATTTTTGCTTTCAAAGGGCAAGTGATGGTTGCTCCATCTTTTGTACAAAGCCTTTTGCTAATCTCTGTTTCCTCCAGTGAAACCAAAAGCAAATTAAATACCCAGAAGAGAGTTTTGTGTCTCAAAATAAGCTATATTTTCAGGTACGTTTGTAGGTGTTTTTAAGAATCTTCTCCTAAGCCTGGCAAGCATCAGGGAGAGGGGATGCTGCCAGCTGTTTGCAAAATCCATCCCTCTTCCTTACTGAACAGCTTTGTGGAAAAGCTATTTTCTTATCAATTCTCTATATATCTAAATGAACAAATGAATACAAATAATATATGAAAACCCAGCAGAATCTGAGTTCTCTTAGGTTATCTCTTACAATTTTATCTCCATTTTAGTCTAAGATTAAAAGTTTCTTTGGTCTAACCATTGTTTGTGTTAGATGAATTCTAACCATGGTTTTCCACAGGCTTGAGTACAATTTGTTGATCTTGCCTCTGGATGGAGACAGACAATTTCTGCTAGGCCAAGAGCTGGCCTGTATGTAAGTGTTACTAGCATGCATCAGACTGCTGTAAGCTTCTTGTTTGTTTTCCTGTAAGCCCTGTTAGATGTTGCTTGCCTTTTTTTTTTTTTTGTGTCTATATTGATTCATTTTATTGCCTTCCTGATAAATAAGTCCTAGAAACAAAACACGCATTATTATGATTTTAGACAATAAGCTTCTGTGAAGGTGCTAGATACTGTCCATGTGCCATCGAGCAGTTGAAATAATCCTTCTTCTAAAATCTTTGTAATACTTTGTAATCCTCTCCCTAAATTCTACTTTTCCAGCTGGATGGACAGTGTAGTGGTACTGGCCTGCCCCTTACCAGGTTCTGATTTAGGGTTGTTGGCTCTATTCTGCACGTCCCTTCTCTGTGCCAGAACAGATTAGTTCTACTGGCTGCTATGTAAATCCAGATGTTTGCCACATGAATAATTCTTAGTTTGTCTGAAAGCCCATGACACAGAAGGGGAAGGATACAGCATGCCAAATAACAGCCTACTGAAATCCTGCTTGCCAATTACTTCATTTTGGGGAGAGAAGGTAATGTGCAGTCGCCAGGCTCATGGACACTTGCACAGCAGTGTTCACATCAGTGTCTGCACAACACAGCCACCTCCTGACTTCAATTACCTTACACCAGATCTTTTTTGAGTTTCAGCTGTCTGAATCATGTATGGGATGAACAGAATAAGTGAGAGGCATGGCAGCAGCACAGCCAAAGTATTGCATGCTTTTCTCTTTCCAAAAACCTCAAACCACCAAACCCCTTAACAGCATGCAGTTAGTACAACATTTTAACAGCCACCTGCAGTCAAAAAGGCAAAGCCAGCACTGGACTGCATGAGGGGATTGGAGAGAATAAGGGATATTATATGATGTTACAGAACCAGATGACATGTCCTCATTTTAGATTATGGCACACAATATTTTTTAAAATCTCTTGTAAAAACAAAACCAGAAGTTGTATCTAGAGGCAATAAAGAGTTCATTGATATTGTTAGTGGAGGCGTGGGAAGAATGTCCATAAAAGTAGTGCAGGATGACAAAGAGGGTTTGGTCTGGTAAAAAAAGCTATGTGAGAATGCCATTAAGACGAACAGCATGGTCCTTCTGTCCTTCTCCTTTCCTAGTTCAAACACAAGGAAGGGAGTGTTTAAACAAAAGAGAAAAATTTTCCTCCCTCTCTTCCACCCCAGCTGTGCAGTTTATAAATAACCAGCTGCAGAATATCTGAGAAAATAGTCTAATTTTTTCACGAGCATTGTCATTCATGTTCCAGAACCACATGTACAGTTGGATGTACTATGGCCAAACCAAGGGCTTCTGGCCCTCAGGTTCTTGGGACATAGTTTGGTCTAGAGTAAATTAGACAGTATCCAGCAGTGTTTGACCTTTTTTTTCTAAAGCTTCTGGGTTGGTAGTTGTACAGTATTGAGACATTGTGAAAATTGTTTTTCATTGTATCCTAAGGTATTGCCAGACAGAATTTGGAGGGGGAAAAAAATTTCAAAAGGAACAACAACAACAATCCAGATTGCTCAACAAACTCATTGGTGACAACGAGGAGATCTGGAATTGAAGAGACAAATTTTCATGACAAAAACTTCTGAATTAGCTACATCTCTAATTTCTTCTAGGCACATGTTTGACTTTTAAGCACACTTGAACCATGGTATGGTCTGTATTCACCCTTTGAGGGAAGAACCCAAGTAAGCTGCAGCTTTCTGACTCTTGAAGTCAGTTGAGTTTACATATGCACAAACAAAAGTTTTGGTTTACATTTCTTGTGATATTCTCTAACAATCAACCATCCTGAAAAGCATCCCAGATTTGGATTCGAAGACAGAAAAGAGGTTATACCTTTTCTGGTATAAAAAAGGGATGGAAATGAAGGTTGTGGAGGGAATATGAAGTCTAAAAATGGAAAACTTGGAAAAGTGCAGCAGAAGACTAACAGTAGATGGTAGTTCCCCTAGCATTGGAATGAGAAAAGG
>NW_008669679.1:38492-49719 GCF_000695815.1 Acanthisitta chloris
ACAAACTTTTTCCTGTATTGGTTGTTGGGTTTTGGAGTTTTTTGGGGAAGAGAGGGAGGGTTGTGGGGTGTGTTTATTTGTTTTTGGTTTTGTTTGGGTTTTATTTTTCTTTTTAATGTGGAGCATTTTTTTGCACCTCAAAAAATTAATGCAATACATAATTTGGATGTGTGTTGTGTTTGTTTGTTTGCACTTTAGTAACAACCTATTCCACAAATTGAAAGTCAATGAAGCTCAAAATGAGCCCTACCTTTGCAGATCTATAATCTATGTATTTTTACTTTTGTCTGTCTCTGAAAGCTAGATCAGTGGATAGATTTCCTTCAAGAGCAAATGAGTGTTGTCCACTTTCCTTCCTCCCAAATAATTTATTATTTTAATTTTCTTTTCATGTAATCTTCTTTTTGCATTGTTGTGAGTAGATTTGCAAAACATGAAATAAAATATCTGGAGACTCATTTAATGGAGTCCATTCATTAATGATAAAAGTCATTGGATTAAGATGCAAATCAGTGGAGTTTCCTAATAATATTCAAGATTTATTTCAAATATTCCTTTTTATTATTTTTAACAGAATTTATGTTTATATTAAAAATACTTTGATTTAATTTCATTTTGTTGCGGTTCCATAATTCTCTTTTTGTCTTTCATTTTGAATTTTAGTTTTCTCTACCTTAAGCTTAAAAGAAAACCATACTTATTTAACTGGCAGCTCTTCAGAGCTTAGAGACTAAATTGCCTTGGAAACTAGAAGTTTATGTAAGGATAATGGATTACAGTTATTTGACAACTCAGCAATCTAATGATATAGTGGCAGATGTAGTTCTGATTACATCTAAATTTATGATTGGTTAAAATTTCATTTTACAAGACTAGATTAATGATTAAATATCAAATTATCTGTAGGTTTTAGTATTTTGATTTGTTCATCATTCCATAGATAGAGATAATAAAATAAAAATCATTCCAAGGACTTGTTTAAAAATTAAAAGAAAATTACATATTGAAAACCAATCCTGAATTTTGCATGGAACATGTTTAAACTGGGTTATAAAATATTACATATTTAATCTCTCAGAGAAAAAGTTCCTGGTGAACAACCAGGTTGTTCAAATACAGTATTCAAAGATAATATCAAAGCATGTGGAGCACTCGTGTCAACTAAAGGGATAATATAACTCCTCCACACAGCATGGGCACAATTGTTGGTATCAGCTTTGTATAGAAATTCATCTGTTGTTCTCCATCCCTGGAGTCAGTGCTTTGTGGAGGAGCTGTAGGACTTCCCCAGCCTGTACATGCTGGGCTGCAGCATGCTGAGGGATATCACTGAGGCATCTAAGAAATCCATTTTCTCTCCTGCAAAGTCAAAGCACTGCCCTTGGCAAGTGCTGTGGGGAGGAACAAACTGGGCTTGTTGCAATTCCTTCACAGTAACTAAAGAAAGAAGCAATAGGACTGATAGGTTAGCAAACTAAGCTGGAAATCTTGGAGTGGAAAAAGAACAAAAATGGTTCATTCTAATATACAAGGAAACAAATAGACCTAGACCAGTTTGGGGATTTTGTATTATAGTTTATTGTTTGATTCTAAATGATTTGACTAAACCATGAGTTTCTTGGAGAGGAGCAGCTGTGACTGAAGGTGCAGCTGTGCCCAGGTTTGATGGCAGCTTTGCATTTTTAAATTTTCCAACACAATGTTACAATTTTCAAATTTCTTGGCCCTACCAAGGCTCACTTCCTCCAGAATGCAACTATTACAAAAAAAAATATTTCTGCAGTGGTAATCCTTCTAGATTTATGCTCTCAACATGCAGTTCACCACCTGCGCTGGGGATTACACAAGATTTAAGACAAATTTCAGATAAAAGTATAATGAATTGTATAAATTGCAGTTTCTGATTTGGATATGCTTTCCATGTTGCTGTCTGTTCCTTGCAACTCTCTCTTTTCACCATTACAAATGTAAGCCTATGTGGTATTTTATTTTGTCTTCTATGTTTTGGTATGGTACTATTAATGTTGTACATCTTGATTGAAAAAGTGACTAGTTTGTTAAGTAGAGAAAGTCTTGGAAAGTATCACACTACTGTACTCCTTTTCAATATCAATTCTATCTAGGTTTTTTTCCTCATAAATATTCCCAGAAGTCATTCCTTCTTAACTTTAAAGCCTGACCCTGAGTTCCTTCAACCTTGTCATCTCACTAATGCTATTGGATGGGGGTTTTTCTCTTTGTAATTATAAAGGGTACTGTCATGGTGATGCTGGTTTCTAAACAGAAAGAGGCAGTCATTTATTGAAAAGGACACCAGAATGTGTCTTTTACATTCCTTCATAAATCAGAAACCTGAGGGTGTTTTGTTCAAACTTTGCCAAAAATGTTACCTTTCAACAGAAACGAACCTTGATAATTAAAAAAAAAAAAGGGAGTTGAGATTTAAAATATATTGAGAAGGGACTTCTAAATTTTGTTTAGAAAGGAAACATGAGAAAACAGATTAGGAATGCTGTATAACAAAATTTATCTTCAATGCAATATTGAATTAAACACAACATCTCAAGCAAGAATTTCCTTTGCAGGTTTTTTGCAGGCTATGTGTGATCTTTGGGAGCATCTGGGAAGCCCTGGCTCAAAGCACAAGGAAATAAAGGTAAATTATGTTATTCAGGTTTGCTATGCTGCCTCTCATTTTCAATGAAGTTGAAGATGTGGCAATAGCATAGAAAAGATAAAGAAAAGTTTGTAACAAATTTCCATGTCAATACAATTTTCTTGGTTAAAATTCAGAATTGCAAATGATGTGGAAGAACACAGCTGAGATGCACTGTCAGATAAACCTGGTCTGGGCTGTCTGTGTGCCAGCTGGAATGGAAATTAGACATTTTTTGATCACTGTCTGCAAAGGAGACTTCCATTACTCAGATTATGTTTTATTTGGGTTATTTCATGCACTTATCACTTGGAGGTTACATACCGAGTGGTAATGAAAAATACACCAGCTATCAAAGTATCTTGCCAAAAATAGAAGTCTGAACTCAGATCAGCCTTCTGTCAGTCCTGCTTGCTGGACCCCTGCAAGCATGTTGCTCTCTGGGATACAGGGGATTAATCAGAATAGCAATAATGATAAAATAAACTGGCTACAGACTCTGAATACCCTTGTTCAGGATTCATACCTAAAACTAGGTAGCTGACAAATTCTTTGAGGCCAGGACTGAGAAGGCATCATATGCAGTGCCAGCACTGACAAATGAACCTCGATTTCCATGTGAAAAAATATGGCATAATAAAGATTGTTATAGTATTGCTACATCTCAGTAAGCTTTCTCAGTTCTACTCAGGGCAGACTGATTCTGAGAGAGCTCCCTGTGTGTTATTGTATTTCTGCTGTAGAAACCACAACCATTCAGAGGAAGATTAAATTAAACAACACACAGTATCATTAGGTAAAATTAAAGGGCTATTAAATATCAGGAAAGCAAGGTACTTTTTGTGCTTGACTTGGGCAGTCGATGTTAGGCATCATGTTTGTTGCTGAAAACTGCGTCATCCACCCTGCTTCAGCAGAGGAGCTTACTTGGGTGAATGTACTGAATGTAAATGTCTCTGAGCTTTTGGGTTTAAATCAGCCATTAGCACTGCCTTTTATTTTATCCGATTAACATTTAGACACTCAGGAAGGGAATACTTTCTTAGCCTAGCAATAGGGGTTTGTATTTTCCTTTTTACATCCTCAAGTACAGACAATAGCCCCCTAATGAGAGTTGAGGGAATTTTTTTCGTTTGACACATTCTGAGGGAAGAGATTTCAGTGGGGAAAAGTTACTGGTGATGGGGGATTGTTGTTTCTTTCTCGAAATTTTGCTGGAAGTCTAGAAAGGCAAATAATTCTTAAAGGCTGCCACATTGCTCAAGCAGCAGTTTATCTCCTCTGCTAAAGGAGAGAACTGGTACCCCACACAAATGAAGATCACACTGCTATTTTAATTTATGCAAGCTATGTCCTTTAGCTTAAACTGTGTGCTGCAATGAGTCAGCTAATACAGAATAAGGTTCAAAGGAAGTTAAAGCACCAGAGAACGTGGCAGGACCTAATTCAGCTTGATGAACTAGCATACTACATTCAGTGTGAAATATGGATTATCTTGGGAACACAGATGGATTCTTTATGGACCAGGGTCTCGAACCAGAGCCTGAGAGATTAAAGTAGCCTAACTAATAATAACAATCCTCTTTCTGCAGAAATAGGCACTGGAATTACTTTATGTTCTCCCAGATGCATGCTTGGATCTGGTTACACCCCTCTGTGAATTTTAGAAGAAAGGAGAGTATGCTTGTCCCACTCCCTGCCATGAACTCTTCTTTAACTCTCAACAGATCAAGCATTCTGGGCATTTTCTATGAAACACAGGCAATTCCCACTGTGTTTCAGTGCCACATTTGCCAGATAGGGTTAAAACTGTCTTTTACACAGGAACATATTCAGACATGTTGTGAGGAACATATCGCAGATCAGACAAGCAAGGAAGAAATATCAGAAGCACAAAGATTTTTAAAAATCCCAAAGCCCTGCACTGAGCTGTATCACTGGTAAAGAAGCATAAGATTACAGTTTTCATAAACTTTCTAATTCTCTTAGGAAGATAACTGGAAAGTTCTCTTCTGGAGTTGCTTATATGGCAACATCAATAACAAAACAAAAATGAAGCTTCAGTTCTCCCTCAAATTCCTGCAGGTTAAAGCTCTAGCTCCCCATATCTGGTGAATATAGAGTGCAGTAGTATTCTCAAATTTCTTAGGTTTTATAGAGATAATGATTCACCCTTAGAGCTGCTGGTAGTTGTGTGATAATTTAAGATAAGTCTGAGATTCTGTGAAACACTGAAGAAGCAAATACTCTTGAGCATCTTTTGAAATAGAGATTTTATTTCCTGCCCCCAGAGTATTTTGTTCTAGTCAAATGCAGATTTAGATGTTTGTGTTGGAGATTGCAATCTGTATACTGTTTATTTTAGTCTTATAACAGCCTCTTTATTGTAAATACTCAAAAGTGATACATCAGAATATGCCTGACTTTAATCAGTGTTTGTATATATCCACATTTTGCAAAGTGAGCCTTCTTCTACAGGTCATACAACTTTTCCCCTGTGTATTTTTCCCCAATAAAGTGATGACATCTCTAGTATTGCTGCTCATGCTTCACAGCACTAACAGATACAGCCCCAGTCTCAGTGAAAGGTGGGGAGACTTGGTCATTACATGAATGTGAAAATGAATGGTGTTACATGCATGTTGCTTATGTGGTGACAGTCCTCTCCCCCAGTTTTGTCTTCTGGGATAGTCTGCACAGTGCTAATTATTTTGAGCCAAGCCCATAGAAGTATTAAGGTACCTAAAAGTTAGGATACTTGTATTTACAAAAGCGAAAGTAATTAGGTGAATCCGCTAAAGGCATATTACTCAAATTTCCTAATTATTTCTGCTGATGTCTCTTTTATAAGGTCTCCTTGGGTGCTTATGTGAATATTACACTTTTAGACATCTAACTGTGGCTTTTCTTCATATGAGGGTGCTGGGCAAACTGCTGTTATGGATGTGCAATGCGAGGACATGACACATATGTTAATAAGCAACAAGCTGTACCATAAATTCTCCATTAATAACCATTAAGTGCCCAAGCTTGAGTAAATCCATTTTTCTATTTGTCCTGTTACATGCCAAAGTCTCCAGGCAGGCTTTGTGCAATCTCCTTTGGCAGTGTAAGTCTGCCACATGTGCAGAATAAAACAGCTTGAACTTTTCACAGTTGCAAATCAGTTTTCACTATCAAAGCTGTGATTTTTAAAATTGAATGTATTCCTTTTTGCCTAATCCTGTTGCTGCCTGCGTAATGGATAGAAGCAATTGAAATGTTCTGGGTTTAGATCCTTGGATTTTCAGCTGAGGAGGAAATAAACACCCAAGCACTCTTATGTGACGATGGTTCTCAGGGGAAAAAGTTACATGCACATTTTTTCCCCACTATTCAGTGAAAAATGCCCAAGTAATTTGTCCAGGTCATTTTATACAGTCAGCATAGCTCCTGACACATATGTTCCTTTTCCCCTAGGCAGGGGACAAGATAGCTCATTACAACTTCAGGAATCTTCCTCAGTGATTTAGTCAAGTTGCTGTCTGACTCCCTGATTAATTCACACGGCTTCCTCACAAACTCTTGCTTAATAAAGTGACAGAGTTCTGGCTCAGCAGGTTCCTCCTCTCTAGCAGAATAACCATGTGGCCTTCTGCAACATGCAGGCTGCTGGAAAACCTTCTGGGTCTGGACAAGCTGTTTGAAAAGTGACTTGGCTGCATGACAAAGCCATGCTGGCTGAACCTCCATGCTATCTCCCGAGGAGATTGCCGTGGTAGTGCAGATAGCCTATTAACAACCCTCTCTCTTTGCTTCTGTCTCACTGGGCAGCAAAAATACTTTTTTCAGAGGCAAACACAAAGGCTGCTCAACAGAAAGGGAAAATAAACCACTGAGAGCACATCTCAAGTCATGGATCACTGGCCAAGGGCATATGTGCAAATCAACACAACTTACACACAAATGTCACCTTTTAGAAACAACCACTTGCCCTGATCTCCTTGCTCTGCACCTTGGTGTCACCAGCCCAGGAGTCCTCATGCCACTGTATCCCTTTAGGCACAACCACTAGCTCAGGTTGCTCTTTGCCCTTCCCTCCATTCTTCTAGACTATGTGTTTTCACCTTTTTCCTAATTGTCAGCTGGGATCTCAGCACATATCTTTGAATTTTCTGCTCTTTATCAGCAGTCTTCTCCCTTATGGCCAATTTCTATTTCATGGTAATATGCAGAAAGTGAATATATAGGTAAAAGAGCTAATTAGGAACTTTGAATTGAGTCTCCGAAGACCCAAGTTGTGCGGTTAGATTTTTTAAAACTTTTTTGGCCTGCTGAATATAAATCTGACAATATACAAACTTCCATAGCATCTTAGATCAGAAAACAGAAAGAATCTGTTTCCTTTAAATACAACAGAGTTATTTTTTTACCTATTATAAAAATGAGATTGAACAAAATGACCTTCAGTGGTAATTCCCAAACTCAATCACCCTATAATTTTTTTACATCTGAGAAAGAAATGTAATTTATGAGAATCTCTTATCCTGATACTGTAATAACCTTGACAAATTCATCTCTTCTGTTTTATGCATGTTGCAATTATGGCTGAGAGATGACAAATTAGAAAGTTTCCATATTCCACAAAACAAACAAACTAAGCTGTAGCTGTGAGGTGGGACTGGAAATGCTGTAGCATCAACAGAGTGCAGAGAGTGAGTCTTGCACCTATTTATTATTTAATTTGGAAGCAGTCTTTTGACAGGTGCTAACAGACATGAACATGCTGTGGTGTAAGATCTCAGTGTTTTTTCTTACTTTTCTTTTACAGAAAATGTGCAAAAGGAAGTGCTTTGTCGTTTGGAAATGGCCATTGTAGCAGGTAAGTATTTCCTCCTGTACTTTAACAGTATGTCTCAGTTAATCTTTTAATAGCTGAAACAGCAGTTAGGAACTGAAGACTCCTTTTCACCCAATTAAATAAATTATTTCTGTAATGTAATCATGGCCAGGCATGGGCAGGGATCAAGTCTTCAGCCTTCTGAAAACACATATGAGAAAAACATTGTCTGAAATAACTGCTAGTTATATAAAGCATAAGAAATAGAATGAGTAGCAACTTGAATGTTACCGCATTGTTTATAGTTAAACAGCAACACTGTGTTATTTATGGACTCTTCAGTTCAGTGGCTGATCCAAAAAATTATGGGAACAGTTCTTTGGAAGTGTCCCCTCCAAAAATATTTTGCTCAAAAACAAATTGAAGTTTTCATTTATTCTTTTTGAGGTGGTTTTTAACTCAGTTTGTAATTAAAATATTTTCATATTCTAACTGAAATGGTTCTAAAATTGAAGGTTGAAATGCTCTATTTATAACATAATAGCATCAAGTGATTGCAATTATCCAATGGCACCCTCTTTATGGTGATCATGGCTTTAACCATAATTGTCATCGAATATTTTGTAGGCAGCATGGAGCAGGATGTTTAACACTTTACTAAACTGTGCCTTCTTTTCTATGTACTTATCGCAGGAAGAATATCAGATGATAGTCACTAATATAAGCCAGCAAAAAGATTTTTTTGTTGTTTCTTTGTACATTTACCCCATCATGTCACTTCCCACATTTTAACAATGCCTCTGATGAGGAATAAGAAAGCAACAGCTCTGCAATGTCACAATAAAAATGGAAGTAAATGTAAAACAATAGAGGCTTTTGTGGAAACTTAATTTGTATGATTTATACTTTAATTATAGTAAAAGTAGATTAGAGAGGGTGGGGGTGGCATTGGGAGTGCTTTCTCTGCAGGCTTCTGCTATCGGGAGCCTACAGAGAGTCAGTTTTGAGATATGGTGGGAAGAAAAATGAAAATACGACTAACTATAAGAGATTATTAATTCATTCTCTTTATAGTTATCCTCAGCATTTTCCTGAGCTCTGATTCTAAAAAGATTTTTGTTTGGATTTAGATTTATACTGAGCTTTACTGCTCCTCGTTGCTGCACTGATTTCAGTGGTTTGAGTACATCTAATTAACCTCAGGTATATGTCTTTCTGGGGTAGAAACTGTGTTTGTCTAGCTGAATCTTTGTCTCTAAAGGCTTTGGATGAGAGCATAGCATACCTTGGGTAGTGTAACAAGTTCTGCAGAACATTCATGATTCATTTATATTACATATGGAATTTAATTTTAAAGGGCTGATGTTAGAGGTGCTAGTGGCTGCAGCAGAAGTAATTTTATGTCTCTTATATGAACAGTGAAAACCTAGATAGGTAAATATTGTGTTCTCAGGCTCTTATATTCTAGCATCAGCTGGAAAACATAGTTTCTGTTCCATGTGAATTGCTATGCCAAGTCATTACAATAAAATTAGAGTTTCATCTTGAAATGCTTATCACTAATGAAATCTATCATACCTGGTTTACTCACTCTCCTTTTCATTTTGTGGAGAGGCAGCAGTGATTGAGCAGGTTTTAATTTATCTGCTATAATGCATTTATTTTAGAGAGAGCCACGTCAATGAAATGCACATAGCAGTTCAAGCAAAAAGATTTGTGAGGAACTGAGTTTCAGGGAGAATTTCACATCTGCTCCATATGACTTCCATGCTGTAATGTCATTCTGCAAGGGGCTGAAAAGAGTCCAGGATGTGTGAAGGTGATGGAGCAATGGAGGTCATGATGATCAGGACCAAGACCTTGAACTTAGTAGAAGACCTGTGGGAAATCAACACTAACACTGAATTTCTGTCTCCTGTAGTTTCAGATGAGAGTCTCATTATTCAGTGCCTAAGGATTTATTGAGCTTTGGAATCTAACCTTTGTCTGCATGCAGCCACACAAAGTTTCTATTCTTGTATCAAAACTTTACTCAGCTGCCCTACCTGCTTACAAAGTATGACATTGGGCAGTTGCCTTGGTTTCAGCTGGGATAACGTTAATTTTCTTTCTAGTACCTGGTATAGCACTGTGGGTTTGATTTAAGCTGAGAATAATGTTGATACCACACTGATGTTTTGGTTGTTGCTAAGCAGTGTTTACATCAGCTAAAGGTCTTTTCATCTTCGCATGATGTCCTGCTTGTGAGAAGGCTGAGGGTGCATATGGAGCTGGTATGAGACACAGCCAGGACAGCTGACCCCCACTGACCAAAGGGTCATTCCAGACCATATGACATCATGCTTAGCATATAAACTAGGGGGAAAGCCAGCCAGGGTTCAGTGCTTGGGAGCACGCTGGGCATCAGTCCATGGGTGGTGAGCAATTGCGCTTGCATCACTTGTTTTGCTTGGGGTTTTTTTCTCTCCCTTTTTGTTACCTTCCTTTTAATTACAACCTTTTTTATTATAATTATTAATTAATATTATGTTTTACTTCAATTATTAAACTATTCTCTTCTCAACCCACATATTTTCTTATGTTTACCCTTCCAATTATCTCTACCATCTCAATGGGATGAGTGTAAGTGAGTTGGCTGTGTGGGGCTGAGTTGCCAGCTGGGGTTGAACCATGATAGGGGTATTTTTCTATAGCTGAAGTAGGTTGGGCAGTTTTGTTACATGATAGTGCACTGCAATGACTGAGTGAATAGAGGGTGATGCAAGATGTTCTGCATCATTTCTGGTCTCAGGTCCTAGTATTGTTCCTCCTTCCTGCAGTACACATGCTGCAACTTTGAGCCTTTCAATTAATGTTTGCACTGATGCAGCGAAAACTCAAGTATTTTCTTTTCATTGCAACAATATTTATCAAACTGCTGAGCATGACCCAGGGCTCCAGTCTCTTATAACGCTCCATTCCTCTCCCATTTTCTCACTCAGAAAATCCCTACTGCACCTGCATGTTTTATTCTTGGCAGCAACTCTGCTCATCTAGGTTAGAGGGATGAGAACTAGTTAAAATTACTGATGCAAGTGTTGGAGGACAAAGCTGTTCCCAGAAACCCTAAGGTAGTGTGATTTTTGCAACTCACTTATGACCACTGAAGAGATGTAACCCACAGTTTGAGAATCATTGTCCAGGAACTCATCTCTGGTCATTTACTCCAGACACTAAGGTAAGTTATCCTTGGCTAAATCCAGTATAAACAGTCTCAGACCTGGGCCCAATTCTTTAAAAAGTCTTTATTCAACACATTTTTAAGCTAAAATGTTTGTAAATGTCACTAAAATGTTAGCCTGAAATGTCACCTGTTCTTTCATTGCCATCACCATTTTGTATCAGGTTGTGTTGACTTTCATATCTCAGCAATAATGCAGATGTCATTCTCATTTGTCTCCAAGGTAAGAGAAAAAAAGAGATAGAAGCAAGACAGACGAAAACATTTGCCTTGCATAGGACAGGGTAAAGAGACAACCAGAAAATACACATTTTTTAATTAAAGTTTATATTTGATTGGAAAAGGCTGACCTTTATTGCATGGGCATGTATTTTTCCTAATCTGCAAGAAAGCAGAAAAGTGAATGCTGATATAAAGATTTAATGCATCAAATAATTTACATCTAATTTGCATATAGTGTTTTTTTTCTATTTATTGTTTATTTTTATTGCTTCTGTTTTGCAACCTGCAGTTCAATTCATTTCATCTTTCC
>NW_008669679.1:49788-104192 GCF_000695815.1 Acanthisitta chloris
TCCCTATTATATGAGACAGAATATGAGTTACTGAGCAATTTCCATGTGATCTACTGCTTCAGCATAACACAGACATTTCAAGGAAGAAGCTCTTTGGGCCCAGCCATCCAGCCAGCTTTTCAACAATTGAACAGTGCACCCACCCAAGCCATGAGCAGTCAGTTTCTCCAGGAGGATGCTGTGGGAAATGCTTTCAAAGGCTTTACTAAAGTTCAGGTAGACATGAGTTACTGAGCAATTTCCATGTGATCTACTGCTTCAGCATAACACAGACATTTCAAGGAAGAAGCTCTTTGGGCCCAGCCATCCAGCCAGCTTTTCAACAATTGAACAGTGCACCCACCCAAGCCATGAGCAGTCAGTTTCTCCAGGAGGATGCTGTGGGAAATGCTTTCAAAGGCTTTACTAAAGTTCAGGTAGACAGCATCCACGGCCTTTCCCTCATCACCCCATCACAGAAAGAGACCAGGCTGGTCAGGCAGGACCTGCTTTTCACAAACCCATTTTGGCTGGGCCTCATCCCCTGTTTGTCCTGTACGTGCCATGTGATGGCACTCAAGAAAATCTGCTCCATGACCTTCCCAGGCACTGAGGTCAGACTGACAGACCTGTAATTCCCTGGATCTTCCTTCCAACCCTTTTTGTTTGCCAGCTTCCATCATAAGAAGTCACAGATGACTCCTGTGCTCAAAATATATCAGTCTGTGGTTTCTTTCCTCATACTGGTATCATAAACTGTACTGGGACATGACATAGGGTTTTTTCTCTGGTTGAGTTATGATCCCCACAGTGGACTTCTAATCTGTGACTAGAATTGTTGTTGCTGTGATATGACACGGCACACACTAAAACACTTTTCTGTGATAGAAGCAGAAAAATGTTTTCCCCCATTTATCCAACACTACCCAGTCATGAGTAGTCTAGTCCCCAAATTTATGAAGCAAAGACCTTTCTGGAGTAGCTTCCCTATTCAAGTCAAGATCAAAAGGCAGATAAAGGCAGATAGACTGTAGTAATACCCCCGAGGGAGAGACCAAAGGGTACATCCAACTGAATGAATAGATCTCAAAACTTAAGGTAATGACTTTGAAAGAATGACATCCTCCCTCAAGCTACCAATATGCAAAAGTATAAGTAAAGAAAGTTCCCAGTGGATTATATAATTTGCAGGGTATCAGAATTCTTGCAAACCCAGGAGAAAGCAATTGAATTTCAATGATAAGATTAAATATGAAGATATTCAAATAAGGAACAGACATGACCAGCTCATCAAAGTATTTATTCTGAACGAAGTCTATGGGCCCATATGGGCATTAAGGCTCAAGAGACTTATTAATGAATTCTTTTTCTTAAATTTTTTTTCCTGATTGGTTGCATAGTTTTCAGTCCACCATTATGCTCCATGGTTTTCATGTTCTGAGGCTATCTACTTAGAAAAGTAAAAGACAACATCTTCACGTGATCAAACATACCATAAGCAATTACTTTCAGATAGCAGCTCAGTCACATTTAATATCCCCAAAATATTACAAAGGTGCAGTCTAAATTTGATTGCTATTAAAACAAAGGGAACAAAGTTTCCCTTCCCATTATTTTTTTCAGGCAGCTGAAACAGTTTTGAGTTCTATTCATCAGTGACCCTGAAACTAGGGACCCTGATGCAATCAAAACTGTGCAATTGGGAATGCATGTTTAAAAGAGACAAAACAGTAGATGGTGGCAGTGAGGATAGAAAGTGCCAATAGGGACAGCCTCTGTTCACTCTTGGGGATATTTGAGCTTCAAAAACCTGATAAACATGATGGAGAAAATGGCTTGATTTTAAATTTAACAGTGAATATCACAGAGTATCAAAAAACATTAAGGTTATTAAGAGATCTGTCATAGAAGAAGAAGCTGAGAGAGGTGGGACTGCTCAGCCAGCAGAAGAGGAGGCTCACTGAGATCTTCTCCTGGTGTATAAATAACTGATGGAGGGAAGAAGAGGGAACCAGACTCCTTTTGGTGCTGCACAGTGAGAGGACAAGAGCAATGGGCACAAACTGAAATACAGGAAATTCCATCTAAACGTAAGAAAACACTGTGAGGATACTCTCACACTGAAACAGGATGCCCAGGGAGGCTGTGGAGTCTCCATTCTTGGAGATACTAAACATCAAACTGGTCATGTCCCTGGGAAGCCTGTTCTAGCTGCTCCTGCTCTGAGCTGGGCTTGGACTGGATGGTCTCCAGAAGTCCCTTCTCACAGCAGGCCATCCTGGGATTCTCTGAGCTGACTCATTTGCTTAAAATCAATTCATTTTGCAGCATTGTTTTATCAATTGGTCAATTCTTCTATAACTGGATTTGCATGAGTTGACTCCTAAAAAGTGAAACAATTCCTAAAACCTTACAGCTACCACACAAGGATTTTTCTGCTCCATCTTCTAAAAATATCACTATGACAAAACCATCAAAATATTGACACAAGGAAGATAGGTTTTGTTGATTTTCAACAAAGTTACAACTTCTGGGGAGTTGTAACTAAGCCCCTTTTGTGTTTTAGGACAATTTCAAATGCAATTGTTTTCTAATAAAAATGTATGTTTCATTTTAGAAAATCATTTTTCAAAAACTTAATTTTTCTGTAAGAATTTTTATGGCAGATAATTTCTAGCCTGGCCTTTGCATGTTTTTCTGCTTTCTGCACTGTATTTATCTATTTCCTCACATCTTACAGAATAAAGTCTGAAACAAACTTTCTTCAGTATTTATTCATCCAGTGTTTAGCAGGAAGTGTCCAAACTCCTTACCTGCTTTCAGAGAGCAAATTAATAGGGGTAGCAATGATAAAGTTGATGTTTCAAATTTTTCAAAATACTGACATTTATTTGCGAGAGTTTTTGTAAATAAGTAGTTTTACCTGTCCTATCTGCTCTCTTCTTGTATATTCTTGTGTGTTTGATGCAGATTCTACTGAATATAGGAAATAAGTGATTATTTCTAAAGTCTTATTAAGATAAGCTATAGATTTTTATTTAAGGAGGACCTTAAAAATAGGAGCAAGTGTTCATTCTTCTAATTCATGGGAGAGAGGAAACAACTTCTATTGTTCCTACAGTTCCCAGTCTGGGAGGAGGCTCTGGCCTTTTGCGTTTTCCTGTGCTAATTTCTTTGCTAGCCTGTCCTCTGTGTACTTTCTTGGGGTTTTTTTTCTGCAATATTTCTTTATCTGCTTGTGTATTACATGAATATATTCTGTCAAAAGGAAATGGGAGGTCACCTTACCCCTACTTTCTTAGAAAAATCCATATGAACTGCCTGAAGACAAAAATAGTCCTTGCAAGTGTGTGTCATTTGTTCTTGTTCAGGCACACAAACTCAACAGGAAAGTGGGACATTTTGAAGCAGAGCTGTGAGCTTGGATTACTGTGATACTACAGTATGATCAACATATGTTTACCACTTCCACATGTAATCTTAAGTAAAAAGTATAGCTTATCTTTATTGGTATCCAAGGGGATAGGTTAGGGGAGAAAGGGAAACAAAGAGGAAGGAGTAAGAAAAGTACAGTTAACATATAGTTAATATATGCAGTAGGTTTTATGGAAGGGACGGAGACATAAACCCCACATTTTACAATTGCAGTATTTAAATGTTGGTTAATAAACTGTCCCTATTTCAATAGTGCTCCTTTTTTTTTTCTTCTGGATTCAGCACTGTCTACCTTTGCTTCCAGGAATCTTCAATAATCTGTTCAGACACACATAGCACATGCTAAAGTATATTATAAAAGCTAACAACTTGACATTTGTATGGCTTATTTGACTTCTATGGATGCACATGAAATCACAGCAACCTGGGGTGAAATCCAACCTTATTTATCAGCTTTCTCTAAGTCCTTTTTTAACTTGACTGGCTGATAAATTTCTGTTAGGTTCCTTGGAGATGGATTAATTTTGCTCATAATGATTAAAAATCACGAAGGGTATGAAATTTCTGTGTGTACTTTGCCAATGCAAGGCAAACATTGCAGTGAAATTATCTGTGGGATTTTCAATCCTGATAGGAGAATGTAATAAGGATACTTGATCATTTGTACTCTACCACATATCAGTGAAAACAGCAACATTCTCATCAATTTGATAGAGTACTAAATTATACCACCTACTATTGGAGATGTCCTCTGTATCACCGAAAATTAAATACTCTCTGTGTATGTGAATCAATACTTAAAACATCACTGTCATTGGCATTAAGTGCTAACTGATGTGAATTAGAAAACTGATGGCCCAAGGTAGCTGAGCACTTGAGGTGGAGACATGTGTTCTGTTCTATCTCTGAAATGCACAGCAGACTTAAATCACACTTACAGTTCCCTTGAGGGATGGCAGCGAAGAGCTCATTAGCATGAACTGTCCATTTCCACTGGGCTTTCTGCAGCAAGATCCATGGCTGTGAATATCAACAGCACCCAAATGTGCTTTCAGTTGCAATATCCAGTGAGGTACCAGAGCGAGCTCTGCAGAGTTCCATGAATCAATCCTGATGGAATGAGCTCGAGGAACAGGAAGAGCTGTATGTTTGTGAGAAGAGGTGCAAATGAAAAAGCAGAATTCTAGATGCTTTCTACTACTTTCATAGTTGTAGTGGAGTCCAGGGCCACTCGTTATTTATATTTGTTTGAGGGATTTTCTTTATGCTGGAAAAAAAACATTGTACTTGGAGTTTTTAGAATGCCAAGAAAGAAGCAAACTGAGCAACTAGAAGAGCAGAATTACTATCTGGGCACTAATATTTCATCACCTAAAAGGTGTATGCTTGGCTGACATCTACAGGATTTCAATAGTGCAGGTTTCAATCTTTGGTAAAAAAGTTAAAATTGGATGGATTTTTGTCTTTGCACAAACACATACATTCTCCCTTTGATCCATTGTCCTCCACCAAGAGTATGATGTACATGAATGCTAATGACACACAGAAAATAAGATTAACGATGTTAAGTGGAAAAAAAAGGTTTTTTTGGGCAGAATGCATTGTTTGCACTTGTAAGTAACAACTGCCTTGATACTAAAGCTAGGTTAACAAAAAGCTATGAAAGGTGCTTGAACATTGTAGGTACGAGCACCTGATTTTATTTGCAAAATAATGACTAACTTTTGGCTCTCAGAGCAGATATGTGTCACAAATAGATGAATTGAGGTCCCCTTCCAACCTTGTATTCTGTGAATCTATGAATTGTGGCTCTCAAGCTTTGCCTATGAATTTTCTAGTTCATTCATCCTTCAAGTGTGTAATATATATCCAGTGGGTTTTAGCTATATCAAGCATGCAGTCTGCAGCATCAAGATTAATTGACATCTTTGCATTTACTAAGTTCTTTGGCTCTGTAATTTTTTTGGTGATAGTCTCTCATGTAGTAGTCATGTAGCCTGAGTCCAAAGAAACTATAAAATATGTCACCCTGCCTAAGGATTACATTCAATACACAACTCACTGGCTGATAGTCATTTTTGCATCTAGGTTTACATTCTAGGTTATAGGACCATTTTACACATAGATTCCACTTGAATACACTTGTAATGAAGGAAGGGTTTTGTCAGTCAGGATAAAGCTTTAAGAACAAAGATCCAAACTGCTTGTAAATGATTTAACCAATGAAAATATAATTTAACTTTGATTGTTAATATATGTGTAGGAAATGAAGATAATAATCTCTGAAATCAGCAGTAAACAGAGGTGAGCTGAACCTTGAAGCTGATTGCTATGTTCCTTGCTTTTAATAATTTTTGTTTTCCAGTAAAACAAATCTGCTAGAAAAGGATTGTACAGGCACCCCACTGATAGCCTAGAGTGGCTTATAGCAATACAAGGGTTTGCATGAAGATGATCTGTTCTTCAAGAGCCAATCTGCCAGGGGGTCTCAGTGTGATAGATGATATGTGCACCAGCAAGAATGTCTTTTGACTGTATTACCATGTTTATTTCACATGACAAATAAATTTTTATTAGGAACAGGGGCTATGGATTAAGCCTGGTACTAGTAGTTCATCATGGAGATGTGTTTTCTGCTGCATTCCAATGAAGGCATAGAAATGTCCCTGATGATTTCAGAGACTCTGAAAACTGCTCCTTAATTTTATCAAATGTAACCTGTGGTTTTTTTCTGGTTATTTTTTACTGAGAACCCTGAGCTGAAGAAGGTGAGTGTTTCTGTCTTACAGAGCTATTCAAAATATGTGTATTTTACACATAGATATTTTTACTAGCTTCTCCTCTAACTTGTAAACAGGTGAATGTTTTTAAATAACTGATTTGGAGATTTAGGGACCAGAGAATTAAGTATTGTGTTAATTTACAGTTGCCTCCTCCCTGCTTACCCCAAAGAATAACCTTGTGAAAGAGCATTGGTTTTGTATCTGATCCAATTACCTTTGTGTAGCTGCCAGTTTAATGGTGAAAATAACATTTTTTTCATTTGGGCAGGATGTTAAAACCTTGTTACAGGTATAACAGGATTTCAGACAGAAATATTTATACAGTTAGCCATGACCTCAGTTCAAGAAAGCACCTCTGCAGGACAGAATATGTGTGTGTTCAACATTAACCATGTTCCTGACATCATACTAATTCCAAAACCTTCCAACAGACATTTGCTTCATTTTCAGAAGCTGCAGAGTAGAAACTTCTGCACTTTCATGGGGTTTTTTTTACTTTTTTTTTTCTTTTAATTCAAGCTAGCATTAGCACTGTGAGTTTAAATATTTGGCTTTCCTCTTTTAACACCAAAAAATGACCATTATGCCTTAGAAATGCTGAAATGGCTCTTTAACATCTGTGCATCTAATATGATGTCAGGAATTTTATATTGCCTATTGTACCCGAACAAGTAACCTCATCACTGATCTAGGACAATTATACATTGTTTAATTTTCATGCAGAAACAAAAGGTAAAAGTAAAATTATGTATGATAATGACTATACCTGGAAGATACTGTGGAAGGTGTCATAATTCAATCTATCATTATAGCAGCTAAGATGTAATGAAATGTGGGGGAAATTGAATTTGCCAATTTTGGTTATGTGTAACTTAATTATAATTGATTTAGTGCTAATGCAGCATATCTCATGCAGAAGGCTGACTGGGTAAAGAATTTCTTCAAATTCACCAAAGCTTTTTTTCTCCTCCAGTTTCATATTGCATATAGTATACATTTAGACACAGATGCTCTGATTATTATAGCTGTACCATGAGTATTGTCCAAGTACCACATGAAATGTCTTATGTCTACATATCTCCCTTCCTCCCTCCCTTCATCAGATCTGGCTGTCAAAACTGGCCAAGTAATTGGGACAATTAAGGTGCCCCTGAGATATAATTATCCTTTATAATTTCTCTATATGTTTAAGAAAAATGATGATTGGCTCACAAAAACAGGTTCCCTATGGTACAGTGAGAAAGCGGATACTGCAAAAGAACAAATCAGCTTTAATCTCTTGCACTTAAATAGTCCCTCAAATAATTTTAGCCCAAACTCTTCCTTCTGTGCCAGTAACTTACACCACAAAGCAACACTTTTAAGTATATGTAGACAAATAAATGAGGAGCATCTCTGTTCAAAGTATCCTTTGGTGTATTAGGATCCTAGTAATGACTCTCAGTTGCTAGTGTGAGGAAGATAAATGTGACAGCTGTTTTCCCATGCCCCACTGACTCACTATTCATCTAGCTAAGTACATAGACAGTCCTTCGAGAACCTCTCCAGCCTCACAGCTCCTCTATGGCTGAGCAGCCTTATTCCCACTTCCACAGATCAAGAACTGATTTAGACAAATAGAATATCCTACACTCATTATTTGGGCAGCTTAGTGGGGAGAGGTTGGATGCTTACACCCACCACATAACTGCTAGATCAGGACCACTCACAGGGTCATGGGGCAGAACTATACTGGCCATGAAATCACCAGCAATTGCAGCTATTCACAGAATGACCCTTGACCACAAATGTCCAGGGCTCCTCAGACACTTCATTGTCCAGCACAGAAAACTTAATCTTTCTCCCCTGCATCTCCATTTGATTGGAAATTTTAGAATTAAAATTTAACAGCTTGAATTAATTTTGTGAAGAAAATATAGATTAATAGCATGCATCTTATTATTCCTTAGACTGAATAAAGAGCTCGTTGTAAACAGCTTTTAAACACCAGTGTACTAACACAGCACTCTCTTATCTCCAGACTTCACAATGCAAATAGAATACTAAGGAGTTAATATCTCCCTCAGAAAACATAGCATCCACTTCCATTTCCAAAGAATGCATATATTTAAAAGGATAAATATGACACAACAGTACAGGAATAGGTCTATTCATGAGAAAAATGTTTATACCACATCTATTCCCCTAGGCAAGAACATTGTCTTTCCCACCTCCACACCTCAACTGTATGTTTCTACAAATCCACATTTATACAGTTACATCACTGAGGAAAAATGTGCAGTGAATGCCTCTAAATTCATGTCCTTTCAACACAAACCCAGTTCTTACACTTGTTTTTCTGTGGCTATCAAATCATAGAATTCCCTGACATTAAATAAGTTCTCATTTAAAACACATAGCCCTACAGAAAAAGTCAGGCTTTAAGGTGACACTAAGTTACTGTCCTCTCATAGGAGATAAACGGGAAAGAATCAGTCCAATAGAAATCAGAAATGAGGGAGATTGTTAATTTCAGTCTCTGCCAAGGTCTAATTTGCCTTCTAATCACTCTAAATGCTAGGTGTGTGCAGACTAAAAATTTCAGGAAGAATTTACTGTTGCTTAGCACCTTACGTATTCACATACATTCAGCAAAGTGTGTAAATATACAGTTTATGTTCTCCCAGCTGAATCACATAGTATTTTACATTTTCTTTGGCTGACTGTAACATATATCATAAGGCAGTTGAAGACCCAGCACATATCTTCTAATAAGCAAGAGAGCAAATAGCTACTTCTTTCACCCTTTTCTCACCTGGAAAGTGTGCATGCTTGGGTGTGTCAAGTAAGATTGAAAGCAAATTTACTCTGCCAGCAGCAGAGACAAAACCTGTCTCTTAACATTAGAGGAAAACAATGTGTTTTAGATACTGAAGAATAGTTTTGTCCAGATTGAGCCAGCCTGAATTATACCTCAGTTTTGTTCCTCATGCCTCTTCATTACATAGGTCTAGAATCATCTTATTGAAACCATGAGGCCCAAAGCAGCTGATCTGAGCCTTTCCCATATCTACCAGTCTTTAAGCACACAAAGGGCCAAAAGATCACCCCATTTTCCATTGCAATTATGGCCTTGAAACTCCTTGTCACCACCTACGTACATCTGCTCACTCCAGAAAGACTTGGGGATTTTTCAAGTTTGGTTCTGGAAGAAAGAAAATAGTATGTGTTTGTCCTTTGTATTTTTCACTTTCTCTGTGCACTTTCCCAGTGTCTTCTCATTCACTTGCTGTCATTGGATTGAACTGGCTGCAAATATAAAAGGGATAAGAAATGCAGCTGACTACATTGGCAGGCATGGGCAGGAGTGTGAAAAAGGGTTACTTGTGTAGTCAGCCAGGCTCAGATTCTTTAAACTTTGCTTCTCATTGTCCCCACATTAAATGTGTGTCGTGCAATTTATAGCTGATTTTACCACTTGCTTACTCAAATTAAACATTAAAATATTAAAAGAGGCTCTGAGATGTGTTTAGTTCCTCTGGAGAAGCCATTCCCAAGATAAATATGTTCAACATCTTTACCTTGCTCTGAGCCTGTCACAGCCCTCCTATCACTTTGTCAACATCTACTCCCCTTGGACAAATTTGACCCATTGTGCTGGTAATGCAATGACATTTAAATTGTAAAAAGTACATTAAACTGCACCAGAGGACTGTGTTCATCTTCATATAAAATATTAACTTTCCATTTGCCTGTGGGAAAGGAAATACCTCAGAGCAATTTCTTGGGTGTTATAGCAAAATAATAGGTAAGAAGCCAGAATAATGTTTCGCCTAAGAAATGCTCCAAATTGCTGAGAGACGTGTACCCCCAAAAGCCAACTCCACTGGATTTCTACAGCCACACAAAAAAAGTATTCTGAGGTATGTACCCTGTTCACCCAAACTCCATTTTGGTTTATTAAGCATCATATAACTGAAGTTTGTGAGGAATATTATTCGTAGGGGTTTCAAAAGCCTTTCCTACTAACTGACTTTTGTCAGAGGTGATAGTCAATATAAGACGTGACTCCATTTTTTAGCCTTTGTAAGTGGTTTGCAAAATATACAAGTAATTTTTATGAAGTTTCATTAATTTTAAGTTTTATCACCTTATATAGGGCTATTTAGTCTTAACTTAGCCTGTTTGAGTTGAGGATGATTCCAAAGAACACTCTTAAGTCTAGACTTTTCGTGCTTTTGTATTTGATAGTCCATGTAGCACAGCTAGGCCACTCCAGTCCATTTCTCTGGTATATGTAAAAGGTAGTGGCTGTATCTCCATTTGACTGTGTGAGTTGTTTTGAAAACTAATAATGGAAGTGCCTGTGAAGCAGAAGTGCCTTTTAGGAAATTGGGAGCTCTTCAGCAGATTACCAGGAAGCATGGGATACCATCATAGTCACTGATAAGGCCTACACATCCTTTACATGTCCTGTATGAATCCTGATTTCCTTGGAAGGTTACTTTACATAAACAAGTCTCTTTTTTTCTGCACTTGTTCAATAAGTGAACAAACCTCTGAATAGCCTGTAGGTGATAAAAATATTCCTTGAAATCATCTCAAACAGAATGTAGCCACAAGGTAAAATTCTTATAAGAGCAAAAATTGGTCATGCACGATTACTTTCTGACACACAAAATAGCTAGCTCAGAGTTTATATCATCATTAAATAAATGGGAACTAACAAAAAGTCCTTTTTTCTTTCTCCGTCCTTATTACTGCAGAATATGTTTTGACAATGTTTTCTTAGTTAATTTGGACCCAACTCAACCCTGCTTTTATTCTGTATAATGATTTCCTGTAATATAAAGAGGCTATATAGTGCTGCATTTTGGATTTCATAGCCTTTTATTCCTACTTTGGTAGGCACATACAGGACAAGTGAAGGGGGTGGGAGGTAAGTCTCAGTGGTGACCAAGAGCAGCTCCTCTGCAGTAACATGAAAGGAATGCTGTATTGTAGCATGGTTTACCCTCACCCTATATTTGTCATTGGTGGATCAAATAAACTTGAAGCAAACTCTAGATATGTCTGTACTCCTCATTTATTAATGAGAATAGGCTGCCTTCAGATTTACTATGGCAACATTCTGCTAAAGTTAACCCTAGAATTATACCTTCCTCTCACACAAAGTCAGCGAAGCTCATTGCAGAACGTTGTCTGATATGACTGAGGATTTCTGAGTTGTCTCCTTTTCAGGAAGCCATTTCTGACGGCAGACAGCTCGCTCTGTTGCTTACCAGAATATACACAAAGCCTTTGGAAACAATGCAGCTGAAGAAAGCCTAAAGTACTACTGCTTTTCTTTTCAGTCCTGGCATTTGTGATCTATTATTTGGTGTGCGACTAAGGGCAAATAGGTGCAAGTTAAAAAAAGAAAAGTGTTGATGGATGCATTGCTATGTCTTAGGTCATCAGCACAGATTTACTAAGTTCTTTAGTGAGCATCTGTTCTTCCTTCCTGTTATCAGCAGTCAGTTCATCTTTCCTGCCTACATCACATCACAGCCCCATGGTCCCGCTGTTCTCCCTGTCTCCATACCAGCTGCATTCTCCCCTTCCTGAACAGTCACTGCCTTCCACAGTCAGTCCCTTTGAAGCTAATTACCTCACTCCTGAAAGAAGATTCTACTGAAAATAAAAAACCCCCAAACCAAAAACCGCAACAAAGTTCAAAAAATATGAGCTGTATGACTCAGTGGTCAAAGGGAATGGAGATAAATGCTGATCTGTAAATGCTTAATGACTGGGGTGTGAATCAAAAGATGTAAGGTCATAATTCTCCTCTAAAATTGACTACAGAGCAATGAATGCACAGAGCAATGCAACATCTTCCACATGTTAAAATTAAGAAACAAGTCTGAATTCCAGGTTCTGATTTGACTCTCACCCTTTTGATCTGTGGTTAGTAGTCCTGCACTTCACCAAAGTCTCTGAAAATGCCAGATGAGCTCTGGAAGGGAAGTAGAGCACTTTAGAGCTGAAACAGCTATCAATCCTGTCCTTCTCTGAATTCAGTATTTTAAAAAACTATCTTCACCTTCCAAATAAAACAGGTAAACATTAAAATAATGATTATTACAGCATTGTTATTACCTGCTTGGCTGAACAAAGAAGTGTTTATGAGCAATAAATTGCCTTTCCTTAGGCTACTGCTCAGGCATGCTGTCACTGAGCCTGTCAGACATACATGGGTTCAGAGAGGAGGCAGGTCAAAAAAGCAGAGTTGGATAATTCCTTCTTTGAACCCATAACAAGGAGTAAGCTCTTTAACAAGCAGGTGTTAAGTTACTCACTCCTTATGCAAGCAAGAAGCAAGAAATAAATACTGTGTGACAATTTGTCCTTTGGTCTGACTTCATTGCCTATTTCACCACAGCCTGGTGTCAGCCAGCAGCTCGCTTAACCACATAGGCAGAGAAGTGCTGAAAGGCATCACATTCACTTTTCCTTCCAACTGTAAGATGAACTGTAATCTTGAGAGTAAGACTAGCTACAAGGCTCTGGTTCAAAGTCACGTTATAAAACCCAGGAACATATTCCATTCCCAGCATGACACTAATGGAATATCTCAGTGGTGAGTGGTTGTTTGAGAGCTGGTATATGAAAGACCAGAGATATAAATGATGCTTACGTGCTGCAAGCTTCCAGAAAAATGACAAATGCACTGTAGTTCCCGTTATGATGATTAGCTGTGAGTGAAAGGCACAGGTCAGTTTGGATGCTTTGTGTGTGTTGAAAATACTCATGACATTACCAGGGAGTGAGAGGGGGCAGGGGGAAGAAGGAGAACGTCCAATATTTTCTTTCTCTTGTTTTCCTTCAAAGACGGAAACGGCACAATATGAGAAGTCATCTGAGCAAGTAAGCTGCTTGGGTTAAAGCCCTTTGCTGGTGTGTTTGGACCAAACATTACAGGGCTCTTGGTACTGAGGCCCTGCTCTCTCACCCACCACCAAACAAGTAAACTCTTTTTGGGGGGGGGACTGCAGTGTGATTGCCTTTCCCTTGTTCAAAGAACTATGTTTAAGGCAACTATCTTTATTCAAGACAATGCTCATAGTGGCTCACCAGTTTCTTTAAAACAGAAAGCTCTGACTGCCTTTCATCTCTGACCCTTGACTTGTTTTCAGTTTCCTGTCTCTGGATGCTAACACATGGCTAACAGCCCTTCCAAAGGCTGTTATCAGCCCTGGACCTCTTTACCACACCTAGACAGACTCATTTGATATATTACAACACAACTGAATTACAATCAGACTTGATTTACTAGAAAGAAAATCCAGGTGAATATATTTCACACCCTTTCTATATAGCTGCAGGGTTTTCTGTACAGAATACAATGTACTTTTTTCATAAGGCCATTGATGGGTTTTGTATCCAGACTGTTAAAAAAAAAAAAGAAAAAGTTACTAGTAAAGATTACCAGATTTCAATGTGATGTAAGGTATTCCATGCTATAAAATTAGACTGTCTGTGGATTAATTTTGGTAAGCAAATTGGCAATGAGTTAAAGGCAATATTCTTTTCTGTAATGAACTACTGTAAACTTGATTTTTCATGACTTTCTTGGAAGATTACTATAGCACATCATATAATATATGATCTAGTAAAAACCATTTTTTTTCCTCTCTCTCTCTTTTCCTTCTCCCCTTCATCACTAGGAGTAAAAGTTTCATGAGAAGATTATATATACAATAGCATTCTGCCATAGTTTGCTATATTTTGCTTCACCTTTGGGTAAAGATGGATTTTTTTGCCCCCCTAGGAGGAACCCAGTCACTTCATAGCCGTAACTTCTATTATCTTCTTGCCTGGAGAGCTTAGATCTCTATTCAGCTGTGAAATAGCTTGTCCCTGTATTATGCAACCCTAGTAATTCTCTGTTTGGCATTATTCACAGATACCCAGGGTAAAAGCATCACCTCCAGGAAAAAAAGGTAAGAAGTTGAATGTAGCACCAGAACTTTACAATTGGAGGGAGAGGGAGGAAAAAAACAATCCAAAGAGGTTTCTTAGCAAAGTGCAAAATAATAAAAGTGAAAAATTGTCTTTGAAATTGGATTAAGTGTCTGAATAGAGTGTGGGATATTTTTGAAAAGCAAATCCCAGCAATTTGTGGAATTTTCCATTATGCAACTGAGCATTTCATGACAGCAGAGAATTTTTTTCCACTGTCTAGACTCAGTAAGAAACCTAGTTTGTTAAAGACTTATGCACATGCTCACACATTATGGAGATGTCAAAAGAGATGCCATAGTTAAAGATGGCTGGTTGAAACATACAGTTAAAGCGTGACTAAAAACCCTCTTCTTCACACTTCAGTGAATTCAGACTGAATTTCCTTCCAACTTTGACAACCTAACTCTTTGAAACAAAATTTAATTCTGGCTTTGTTTTTGGCAAATAACTTGCTGGCTCACAAAGGAAATCTCCTCCTTCTCTTAATTGTTCTGTGTTTACAGGTTGGATGAAAGCCTTCAAAACGTTTGGGTTTAATTTTCATTTAGGACATTTATAGGAGATTATGTGGTACTTTCTACAGCCAAAGACTATTGCAGGATATCACAAAAATGTCAATATTCTGTGTTTCAGGATTTTTTTCTGTTTTGGGATGGTGTATGTGTGAATATGTCTGTGTCTATGACAGGCTGTTCATATGGAAGAGTGAGGCAGCAGATGTTTTTGTACAGCCTGAGCAGCACCTGGGTTTGACCTTGACAACAGATTAAAGAAGTAGGTTTCTGAGTTAACATGGCAACTGTATAAAGTTTGGAGCAGTAAACATAAAAATCATCCTCACTGGAATCTCTGCTCAAGAAGGTGGAATTTTGTACATTTTAAATAAATAAACAGAAATGCAACAGTTCTACCATGCTGAACCAGAATACCCCAAAAACATTAAATATTGATTCTGCTACTTGAGTCAAAAGAGATACTACAGTCCACATCCTTCCAGGCATTCTCCAGCTAAAATAGTATCTTCTCCTCCTGCTCTGCTGTTGATATAATACCCGTAGTCTAATACTATTGTGAACATAGTCCAATTTTAAGTCACATTTTAAATGTGAACAGATTTGCATTCTGTTTTTCAGAAGAGTTTATAGTGAACTATACAGAGATTAATCAGTAAGTCTGCTCCAATCTTCAGCTACCTTTATTTTACTTTATTCCAAACCAACCTTTTAGGTCAGGCCATAGGAAAAACAGCAGAGAATGTATGTTAGTGCTTAGAGTTTTGTTCGAGTTGATGAAATTTTTGGAAGAAAAGTTAAATAGCAGAGACTTTAAGAGGTGTGTGAAGCAAAGGCAGATTGGTATTTGTGTGGAGCCTAAGGTAAGGTAAGGCTAAGGTAAATATCTATGTGATTCCTTCCCCACTTCCTCCTTGGACATCAGCTGGGCATTCACAAGCGCAAAAAGGCCAGTGGACATATCCAGAGCTCCAAGGCTTTCCTGATTCTCATCTAATTCTTTTGCGAGAGCAATAATATTTTGTTTAAAATTATTTAAATGTCAGATGGTGTCTCAAGTGGCTCTGTAAAAAATTTAATTATCCATAATATTTTTTCACTCCCACAATAATTCAGTTAGAGATTGTTTTGACTGTCTTTCTGCTAAAATACTAAGAGCATTAGAGCAGGTTAAATATAGATTTGACAGGCAAAAACATTTTAAAAGAATACGGTTTGCCTGTGCTGCATGACACAACACTGTTATCAATTATAGACACCAACTCCAAACACTCTGAAAGATTTTCAGGTTATTTAACTGTTTAGAAATGTTCATTCACATAAAAGTGACATATTTTTTTGAATGACTGTTTCAGATTGATATGGAAATATCTGGCCCTGATTTTTTTTGTCAGTGAACTTTGGGACTGTGATCAACTCAACCTCCTTAACCAAAGTAGTGTAATTTGGTAGAGGCTCCAAAGGAGGCCAATGACTGTGCTGTAACTGAACCTAGAACTTCTCTAGTTCCAAACTGTTCTCTGAAAAGCTATGAAGGAGCAGTGACCTACTGAGCATTGATGCATATAAGCTTGGAACACCGATCATGCAATTAACACATCGATAGCAGGTGGATTTTACAGGACTCATTTATCAAGGAACAAAGTGAGTTGTGGGTACAAGGAATCTCAAGCATACCTTTTCCATCCCATGTTATTTGACTGCAAACCAATCACTTTTTTTCCAAAAATATAGCAGCTTAAGTGAGCCTCCTTTGAGTTCGCCCTGCCAAGCAGCCTGGCTGCATAGTGATGGTCTGCTTTTGAGCTGGGCATCTCTCAAGGTTGCTCCTTGAGGCAGGGAAAGATCTTTGGCAAGTGACTACTATTGTGCATTACCTTGCATGATAACTTTGATTTTTATCTTGGTAATTTTGATATTTGTAGCTCTGAATCATTGTCCAAGTGATTGTGCAGTACCTTGCCATCAAACTTTGTTAATACCTTTGACAGTGGTCCTTTAGGCAACCTAAATCAGCATTTGCAACAATTTGGTATAGTCAGCAGGACCCTAAATTAGGATTTGTGATGACTTTGTATAGTTGGCAGCATGGCAATAGTACCACTGATTGATAATGGAAGCACAAAATAAGTTCACATCTGAAATTCTCAGAAGGGGCTCACGACCACTGGTATGACTGGGGTGCTATTGAAGAACAATTATCATTAGCAAGAGGAGATTTTAAAGAGGTTAAGGAAAAGGAATTATTTGTCAGATGCTAGGCACGTGCCTAGAAGATCCCTGTCACCATAGGCAAAAACAATAGGGAGAGATGAGATCTAAGAGAGGAAATAGAAGACACAAAAGCAGCTGAATTATTGCTGTCCCTGCAAATTGAACAGCTACAAAATCTCTTACAGGAAGAAAATGAGAAACAAAAAGTTGGAAGAAAAGATTGGGATGATGCACATGTGGGCTCCACACCTCCCTAACTTCATGAAAATTAGGAAACTACTCATGTTCCCCAGACATTTGGAACGGTGACTTTGGGATGATCCTGATGAGACCAGACCAATCATTAAAGAAGAATACCCTGCAAGACCTCAGAAAGGTGTTCAACAACATGTTATGCAAAATGCTTCACAAGAGGCATTAAACTGAATATCTGTGGTATGTCTGCCTCAGTGGTGGTGACCAAATAATGAGACAAAGCAAAGGGTTATTGGGGACCAAGAGTTTTCTTAAACCTAGGACCCAACCCCATTGATGAAGCCCATTCTGTCACCAGCAGAGTAGACTGCTGGGCTGGGCTGGGGGAATAGATGCCTTGGATCAAGGCTAGCCTTCTGTGATTCCCATCTGTAGCCTGAGGTCTCCACTGACATCAACAAAGCCACCTGCAAACAAGCTATGCACAAACAGGTTGATTCCAGTGACATTCTGGTATCTCCTACTCTAGTTTATACAGTGTTAAAGACACTAATTAGTGGAGCACTAGCAGCACTCAAACACTATTTAATTGCAAAGGAGAATGAGATTAAAAGAGACAGAGAGGATATTGAAGAATTAAGCAGTGATGATCCTCACAGACAACACCCTACATGGACAGAATTAATGCACAGTATTGTAAGCCATGGCCATGAAATGTGATGGGATGGTGTGTTGATTGAGAAATCAGACCCAAACCTCCCTATTTTTGATTTTTGTCTTGGTAGCTTTGAGTCTGCCTTGGTAGTTTTGAATCATTGTTCAAATGATTGTGCAGTACAGCAATAAAGAGTGAATCTTGCCATCAAACCCTATTGTGAAGTTACCCTATTAAACATCATATTTCAATGGAACCCCTTTTGCTAATACATTTGACAGTGAAGCTTTAAGTGATCTAAATCACTCATTCATGACAGGAAGCATCACCAATTTTGAGACAAAAAAGCTTCTACAAACTGTCAGCTGTGAGAAGCCGAACACCTGAACAATTTGCTATTCTTGAATCATCCAAGCTGTTCTGCTGAGAACATGTGCTTAAAGAAGCAGTTGGCTCCTGGGGAGAAGACTTCATATTTCTACATTAATCTTCCCCATCATCAGGAAGAAGGTTGTGGCCCATCACCTCAACATGAACATCCTCATCTTAATTTTATTTTAAACCTGAAATCCTTGGAGACAAAATATCTGATGTGGTAGAAACGGTACAAGTATTGCGACATCTCCCCTCATTACAAATTAGGTAGTGAAGTACTTCAACATGGAAAATCGACTTTATGCCATCTGCAAAGTCATAATCTTACTCTTAATGCTTTGGTAGTCTCATTAATGTAAATACACAAGTCTGACTAATTGCTTTGGGGTCATCTTAATTAGAACTTCCATCTTTTAATTGGCAAAGAGATTAATTAAGATACACCCTCAACTGTCCACTAAATCACATCCCTTATATTTTATGAAGAATTATTCCATCTCTACACAAGTGCAGGTCAAGAATACTAATCCTACCTCACTCTTCCATTCTGCCAGCAGTTAGGCTACAAAGTGAAATCTTCCTTGCACACACATACTAAATCACATGGAAACACTGGCATTTGGGTTTCTCCATTTCCTCTGTAGGGATGAGCTATGAAAGAAATGGCTGTCAGTTCTACAACTCCTTCTCTGGAAGTCCAGAGGAAAGGAAATGCAGAGCAGAGGGAGCACTGCCCCAAGCTGGAAAGACCCAAACAGAGTTCAGCCCTCTCAGAGGAGCACTGGATGTGTCTAAATCTTGGCAGCTGCTTGGCAGCCTGAGGAAGAGGAGCCACAGTAGGATGTCTGGAAATTCCTAGGAAGGGAAAGGATGGAAAAGATCTTAAAACCTCCTTAATGTGAGAGTTTTTAATGCACAACTTTCTTTTACCCAGAATGCATGATTTCTCATTAATTTCACAATCTCAGAACTATAGGCTAAGTATTTCCGCACTGAGTTTTCAGGGGAAATTAAGTGAGAACTGGAAAAAAATTGTAAGATGGCATTTCCAGCCATGTGCCTCTGCCAGGTGTAAAGATTTTTGCAGTGATTTACAGCCAACCATTGGTGCTGCTATTCAGTTTCTATTGACACCTTGTCAGATGGGAGTCCAATAGACCTCTTATTTCAAACTAGAGTCAGGCTGCTTTTGAGTACGCCCAGCACTTGTCCACTCTGGGAAGAGGCACACCTTTGCAAAAATAGAGATTTTTTGATGAAAAACAAAATCTTAACTACCAACCTATGGCAAATCAATTCCTTCTGTACTACCTGTCATGCAAAGATTGTTCAGGATAGTCTGGGGGCAGAGTGTTTAAATTTAGTCGAAGTATTAGTGAAGTAAAAAGAATAACTAGAAGATTAATTTTTTAAATGCTTGAACAAAAACTCAAACTTTTCCTTCAAACAGGGATTCTGTCTTGTACTTTCAATGTTAGATGCCTGGAGGTGCTGAGTTATACAAATGGTGTCTGTTGAAATCCCATTTACGTAGGAGGTGGACCTGAGCTGTGATCCCACCAGAACTCTACTGCCTTAGAGACAGCTAGGAAAGAAGGTGAGTTGAGATTCCCCCAGGAAGTTATAGCTTCTTTCAGTGTTTTCCTCAGAGGGGAGCATGTAAATAGCTGTCCCATGGACTGGTACAATCTGTTGGGAGGGCAGAAGTGACATAAATATGTTTATCCTCTTTCTCTTTTGTCAAAAAGAACATATTTCTACCACAGCTGCATATAAAAATAAGGTAAGATAGAAAGTGGGGTTGGGGGAATTTTTGTGTAACAGATTCAAATTTCTATATAACAGCTCAGAAACTAGAAGTTTAGATAGTCTTTGTTTCTAACAAAACTGCCCATACCCTGACATGAACAGAAGCACCTCTTTATAGTGTTTCCTTCAAACACAGATTTAGAAACAAAAAACAAACTCCAGCAGTACCATGGAAAATATGGTGCTTCAACCTGTGAAGTATTAATAAGATTGTACAGCACAGAAACACTGCACAAATAACCTTCTCAAATTATTTCGGTGATACAGCAAAGCCTCAAGTAGCTCTTTCTGTACCAAAGTCAGATCAGATTGTGAATAACCTTTGCTAATCTTTCATTCAAAACAAAGCAAAACAAAAGATACATTATCTCACACTGATAATCAGAAGAGATAAGGGGGTTCAATGCAAGGGATATAACCCAGCTGGCTTTTCAATTTTTTGCATAGTGAAATGCTGCTAAATGTTTAGGTGTTAACAAATGAAAATAACTGTGGGAGAAAACTGAATGTCTTTGAAGAAAATCCTGCCAGTTGAAGGAAATTGTCAGTCTGCAAAACAGGCATGCACGTAATGGTCAGAATGCTGGACCTCTGTTCCACAGTTTGGGAACTTACCTTCAACAGGCTTGTAAGTGGTGGCCCAGGGCAGTTCCAGTAATAACTATTACAACAGCTTTGAGTTAAAACTGGAACACATAACCACCATCAGTGATGAAAGGTGATAGAGATACCACCAGCACATTTCCTGCCAAAACAAGCCACATGGGAGTCACACTAGACCATTATTAACAGAGGTAGAGGATACTGTTACCATGTAAGCAGTGTGCTTGCATACCTACAGGCTAATGAGACAGGGGGAACCTTTACCTCTCTGTAATGCAGACTTTGAGAAAAGCTAGAGAGACAGAAAAAGCATGAGAGCACTTTTCAGCCTGGTAGGCCAGCATATAGAGGCAGAAGCTGTGAGCAAACACAATGCTGCTGCTTCTTTAATTCCTTCAGCATTCAGGGAAATAGGTCTGAGTCCTCTGAAAAAAAAATAGGTCTGCTTCAAAGAGCTACTCGCCTTCCACACATACTTCTTCTAAGCAGAAAACCTTGCATGTCCTACATGTGTGGCTGAATGTTCAGGTCAAAGGAGCAATTGTTACTTGCAAGTTGCTTTGTCATCTAAGTGACATTACTGAGACCAAGACATCTGAAGGATCCTGGCATCAGGGGACCTCCCACAGGTCATGTGAAGAAATCAAAGGACTTGTCCAATGAGGAATATAATCTTATTTCCCTTTCTGAAGTGAAGCCCCCACCCCTGACCTTCTAGCTGCTCAGATTAATTCCAACATTGTTATAACGCATTCATTTTCCCTCAGGGGGAAGAAGGTGCCTTCACTGGAACACTTCCACACAAGGACACTAAATACAAATGGATTGGGGTTGTGAGTGAAAGCCATGAATTAGAAAGCTTCTCATCTACAACCCTCCCTCTCCTGTGGGCATAAAAATCCCTTTTCCAACAGGGTTCTCAAAGCACTAAATCCTGTGGGGCTGCGTCAGAATGTCACAGCGATGAGCTACAGCCAAGTGTGTGCCACACACCAGGCTGATCCAGCACAGGGCTGTGGAATTGCACTGCTGCAACCCAGCTGTCCTGAAATGATATAGCACATAATAAAACCAAGACAGGTACTGAAGAAAAGTTACTCTTAGGAAATATGTCAGGACTTGTTTTGGAAGTTCTTTACTTCCTTTCCAAATGGAAAATACATCAAAACTAGAAGATATATATATGTATATGTAGCAATTTTAAAATTACCATTTTTTTCTGATTAAAGACAGTTATTGACTATCTCTACTTTTATATGGATCTATACCTTTATTTAGGCTTTTGTCTATCTTACAGGGCCTGAATAAATAAATGACAGATATGTGACAATGGAATATATAATGTACATCTTCATATAGATTACTTTCCTTGATATCACATAATTCATAGTCTTTATTATAGACCAATCATCTCCTGACTAATATTCATTAGAAATAATCCTGTATATTGTTCTATGTATTGCGTAAGAGAGAAGCAGAGCAAGGCTGGAACAAGTCTGAGACCCATAGTCTAAGAATTGCCTTTAGTATCAGGCAGGAGATAATAGAACTTGGACTTTTGTGCTGCTCTAGGATGAATTCTAAATTATTAACAAGGAATTTGGGGAAACAGAGTGCAAGTATATCTCAGTCCATGCCAGCCAGGATGGGAGAGGTGGCTGGAATGTCTACTTGCCTGCTCGATTCAGGGGCATAGAGAAGCTCCTCCGTGCCTTGTCAGCATACACAGCTGAGCTCTGGACATCCTGTTTAGACTGTCTGTTTAAGAAACTGCAATGAATCAATTTCAAAAGTCTGTTCATGCACAGTTTGAGGAGCTCTCAAGTTCTAAGCCCATCCACCTCTCTTTTTTTTCAATTTTTGCTAAGCATATTATGGTGTTTGGAAGCAGAAATTCAGGTTCTCTTTCTACCAGGACTGTTTTTCTGTATTTTGGTCAGAACTGAAGCAAACTGAAAACTAATTATTTCCTGCTTCAAGAGCAATAGAGTGTTTATTGGAATGTTCCCTATAATCCTAGTAGAAGTGTTATAGGATCTCAGTAGAAAATGAGCTTCCAATTAATTAAATTCAGCTCTCCATATAGACAGATCACTCCAGAAACTGTCTCTTTTTTTCCTCCTGGTGTGTCAACATCAGTTGTTACAAAGCAGGAAGAAAATATTAACTGGAGTTTAATATAAAATATCACAATTGCAGAATGTTTTACTCATGGTGAAATTTATCCTTAGTGATGTTTAATAGCGTTAGCAATGTTTAAAACAATATAGAAATATTATCAGTTCCACTGTTAAAATGCATTTTCATTGGATATAGATTTTGCATACACTTTTTTATATTTAAGCATTCTAAAATTGACAATGTAAAATTGGAACTCCTGTCATTTTTAATAGTATTTTTGATAGCATTTATCTCTAATTGCATTCAAATTACATTTTAAACAATTAACTTTCATTCTTGATCAAGACAATGTGAAAGACAACAACAGTTACTTGTGCGTCAGAAGGAAAAAGAGAATTATTTTTGTTTTTGCAAATGTTAGTAGTGGGATAAAAGGGCTAGTTTCAAACCAGCTATTTCAAGCCAGTTTATTACAGGTATTTTGGTGTCAGGAGAGCTGCTCTGAAAAAATATTGAAGTGGACACTTTTCTGCTTTACTTGGCTATGCATTTGCAAGGAACAAAAATTAGGCCAGTTTTCCTTGGAGTGTCCTGCAGCCTAAGTGCATTCATTCCACTACAGAGCTAAGGAACAATCTTAAAATATACCAAGTACTCCATGAAATGCTACTTTTTTATGCTCTCTGATATGTACATTGTGGGGAAGGCATGAAAGAGGGTTTGGGCTAGGACAGTTGCTGCAGCTTAGCAAATGTGCTATGTGGCCACATGTCAACTGCCCCATGTACTAGGAATGGCACTTTATTGTAATATTCATGTATGGGTGCTAATATGTAAAAAGAGTGGGCTCAGGCAGACATACCTGAGTCATCCATGCTTCAGGTCTCTTGATTTCCAGGAAACTGGTGGCTTATCTATCAATATACACTGTAGAATCTTGATAGCATCTACTCAGTTCCTGATGAATAGAGGCCCAAGCACTCTACGAATGGTGAAGGAAAGGAAAAAAATTTCCTTTGCCACCTAAGAACACGTTTGGTACAGAACAATCCAAGACAAAAGGAAGGATAGGTGTAAGGGTGTGGATGTGGGTTGTGGAGGAGTGTTATCCCAAGATCCAGGATACTGGCAATGTAGGTACAACATACCTGTCTCAGGCCATATTGAGCTGAATATTAACTTGGGGCATGACTTTGGATTAATAAGATAGGGAAAACTTCAAATGCTAATTGAAAGAGATCATGCTGGAAATATGGAATAAAATTTATCTGTGAGAAAAGTTTACAAGGACTTACAAACAAGGCAGGGCATAAAGAAAGCATTCTTACCATTTAAACTAAAGTCATGTCTACTCACAGACTGACTCTAGTGAAACAGTTATCACAACTGGTTCCTGAAGTCCAACTGATGCACAGCCAGATAGCAAGGGTACCTTTTAGAATAACACTCACTTGAAGTTCATCACCACTGAATGACCAGGGAAACAAAATCGCATTCCTTTTATCTTGGTGCTGTAGGCTTTCCTGAGCCAGCAAAGTACTGACAGAATTGCAGCCTGTGATATTTGAGTGAGGAAAACAGAGGAAGCTGGACAAAAAGGCTGACATGAGGCAGGAGAAATAAATACTGTCTCAGGCTGTTGGCCTGCAGAGCCAGAGGACTGTAAGAGCAAGTACTTCTCATCCTTTCCCAAGGGAAGTGCGATGATGAACACATCCAGCATTCTGAGTAGAATGGCTAAATCCCACAGTCTGACGCACCAGCATCTGCATTTTATCCTCACAGTTCTCTAGGTGTGCATGTGACTTTTAAGCTGAAGTTTCTGAAGGGAAAGTCATTGCTAAAATACTGTAATCCTGGACCTGTGTCAGTACCTGCTTTGACATGGAAAGTTACAAAGGCTGAGAGGGTCTGCTTAAAAGCTTTGGTCTGTCTACCTTCATCTTCATTCATAGCAAACCCACCTTGAGCTCAAGTCTCAGCAGCTGGTAGATTTTTGTTCTTTCCAAAAAATGTCAGTTTCTCCATCTGAAACAGTGTGTACAGCCCTTGCTTTGAAGCTTATCCCTGGTAAGAAATCACTTTTATTGAAATCTCTCACTAGGGTACCAACTTGCCTCATCAAATGTTCTTTAGTAGTATTCTTTATGATTTTCTTCCCCTATAATTTATACTGGAGAATATAATTCAGAACAAAAATTAATAACAGCAGCTACTGAAGAGAGTGTGGTCAAACTGATCCAGATTTTTGTTAATGGCCTTTGCATCTGACTTACCATTGTGCCTGATTACACATCATTCATGTGTGTAGTTTTTGCTGCCTGTCCAGCTGGGAAACCTGCTATCTGTTCAGAGTAGCAGAGCTGGAAGAACAAATCTCTTGGTCAAATTCACAGAGAACAAAAGAGCAGCAAAACTAAGAACTGGATTTAAAATTTATTCTAGGGTTTTAAGCGTGTTTTTCATACAAGTTTGGCGCAAGTGACAGTTGTTGATTATATGAACTTTTACTAATGTTGGAGTAACATAGGAAAAATTACTAGATTGCTTTCTGAGATGAAAATTGAGTCATTTGTGGGCATATTCATATACTTACTACACTTGTTTTCCATGATCATGCCAGGTAAAAATAGAAAGACATAAATATTTATGCAGAATATTGCTTAGAGAGGCACAGCCAGAGCATTACACAGACATTTATATCTACATGAGTTTGAGGCACACTCATTCCATAAATGGCTGCTACTCATGAGCCACAAGAGGTGATTTAGCCTCACCACTTCTTCAAGTCTCTATTATCCAGGTGTTTCTTCAATTCAAAACCCACAGTTAGCACGAATGATTATACTGTTGTAGCAGAAGTTAGTAGGCATACAGAGATATTAGTCATACACCTAAAATACAGAGCCCTTTATTAAAAGCTGTTAGTGGGCATCTATGTTTTGGGGTTGGTTTTTGTCTTTCTTTTCTAATAAAGGCACAATTGAAATGGCTGGTACTTTTAGAAATTATGGCTCAGTTGTGATGCAGTCATACCAGCTAGGCCACAATGTAGAATGACATTTGGGTTAGAGAAGAGCTGGTACTGCAGTAATTGTCCATCCATATAGATTTTCACTGAGTACGTTCCGTTTTAGTGTCCATGCATATTGACCCCAACTGTTTCAATTTTAAGTGTTCTGTCCAGAAGAGTGCAGATGCTGATGATATTTAACATGACATTTTGAAGACAAAGGCACCCATGCTAGGGGGAAATGATGGGTTAGGAGAATGGTACCAGAGTGACACCAATTAAAGGTTAGGAAATAAGAGCTACTTTGTAATGTACACGTGCAGAATAACAATGATACTTGTTACCTTCTGAGTTACCAGGTTCATAGACTATCCATCTAGATTATGAAGTCTGATTTAAGACATAAATCAGATGGTTTTGTTGAATTGATTTTTGTTTGAATTACAGCATGTATCAAAGAAAAAACCCAAACAACTTCATTCTTGCATTGTTCGAAGCCCTTGATAAATTCAGAAAGGGCTGTCAATAATATGAAATTTGAAAGGTAATATCTCTTTTCCTCTCTCTCTCTCTCTCCCTTCTCCTCACCTTAGATATATGGAAGACACACCATGTCAGAAAGAGTCTGCAATTCTTTCACAGGTATCAAAGGAGAGCTACCCCATCTGAAAAGTGGGAGTGGTAAGCATGATTCAGCTGGGAAGGAAACATCCTCTGTAAATCCTCAGATGATAAAAGCTGTGGGCTCTGGATTTTACTAGCCTGTTTTCAATCCTTTTGAGGAAAAGCTTTCATATATTTGTGAACCCACGAGCATGTCCTTTTGAACTGCAAAGACTGTAGACAACTTTCATGCTGCACAGGTTTTGCGTGACTTAAATTCACTACCGTTAATGTCTGGGGAGAGAATGCTTGGGACTAGAGGTAAGACTGATACAAGGAGACCAGCTAGATAATAACTGTGTAGGGCTCCAAATCTCCAGAGTGGGTAGTAGTTAGAAGCATCTTACAAAGGACCACAATTTTTTTAAATCACTTTCACTAAGAGAATTCCATTGCCTTCCAATTAAAAAGTAGGTTAGTCTCCATTTCAAAAACATATCAGGGGTAGCAGGAAGAGACACTATTACTTAGTAGACTGAATGGATAGAGTAGGAGAAAACAAACACCCATCACAATGGGTCTTAATGAATGTGAATACAGATTTTTGGCGACTTGGCAGAGTTGAGTTCTGAAGGTCAGTATACAAACTACTAGGTGATCTTTCTGTTTTAACTAATTTGGACATTTTGTAGATATCTAATGTAGTGCTGAGAAGAACCTAAAATATTTTAAAACAAATGGCATATAATTTAAAGCTATGCAACAAAAGTCTTCTAGGTCCACCCAGATGTGTTAGCTCTAGCACTGCCTTCCTTGCTACTAAACCATTTCAATATCACTGTGAAGACCTACAGACATGCACTGTGATAAAACTGCATTAATCAAAGTTGTATTTCAATCCTTTAAACTAAACCTGGGGATGACTGCAAATAACTACAGCATTGCATTTTGTGGTGTGGAATTAATTGTGTATATCTGAGAAACTACTGTGTTGATTACAAATATTAAAGATTGATTACTGAGAAAGCAGATGTAAATTGCACTTCATTACTTTCTTAAGCCTTGGTTGTGAAAAGTCAATGAATGCAAATAAGTGCAACTATAAGCATGAGTGTCATACTTCACTAAGATGCTGAAGCCTCCAAAACTCTGGTGTCAAAGCAGTCCCTGTGTAGTGGCTGCCCATTGTCAATGATTCAGCCCTTTGAACATAAAACACAGAGTAAATGGGATTGTAAACAACTGGGCACTGAAAGTACATGACAGGAAAAGGCCAGGGTGTCCCTGACCCAGATGAAGATGTATATGCGTGGCAATGTGGCCCACGGCACTTCTCTACTGGTGTTTGCAGTTATCACAGTTCTATATGTTTCATTGATTAGAATAAAAAGACAAAAAACCTAAGGTTTGCCATCATGAGTTTTAAAATGTTTCAGATTTCAAACACTTTTATTTGAAGGGACACACTGCTGCAACACTTCCATTTTTGTGATACTTTGCCCAGTGTTATTTGGACATCATAAAATCACTTTGTATTCTCAAAATATTTTTCAGAGATCCAGCTTGAAACTGCAAGATGACGTTCAGATATTTTTTCCTCTAGCATGTGTCAGTTATGGTGAATCAGAGTTTATTCTGTGTTCTGTTGATCACCATAGTAACCTGCGCCCTCTGTATTTAATAGGAAACAAAAAGTTATTTATTTGACAGGGATGGAGTTCTGGGAAGCATTGGTTCACGAACACCAGCAAAACATTTTAATGGCACTACTTGCTTCTCAGGTTGTTACGTGTATCAGTAATTTGTTCTCCATCTGTTATGAAGACCTCACAAGAAGCAATCGACTGTAGTCAAAAGGTGTTCCTGAGGATGACAGTTATTTTCTGCTCTTAGTGGTTGTTATGTGAAGCTGGACAGTGCCTTATTCAGTCCAGATTGTTCACATATATGCAAAGCACAGCAAAGGTACCTTGCTATTTATTTGGCTTCTTTTGTATTCTCAGGAACCAAAGGGATGCCTAAACCACAAACAAAAGATAGCAATTGATTGCTGTTATGCAATGAAATCATGGCTGTTTCATATGTAACTCTTAAGGTCTGTTTTTTTCAGACCCAAAGTGTGAGATAGCCTATCAGTTTTTGATAGTTTTGGTGGTGGTGCAAATTGATTTATTTTATGAAACTACTTACTTTCAGTGTGCTAGTTGATCTTTCTAACTGGTTACTCTCTAGAGGGATCAATCCATTGATCTGCATCATAGAAGTAGCCCCACAAAATGTAGAGATGGCTCAGGTGCAATAACTGGTATCCAGTGTGGGGCAGAGGAAGCTGAAGAGCCCTTTCTGCACAGCCCCTTGCTCTGTGGGACTCAGACACCAAATTGCTGCCTTCTGGAATCTTTCCTTAAGCAAATTTTTGTCTTAGGGGCAAGCTGTAGGAAAACCAGGGTAACTGCACATGCAAGTTTTCCTTTAGGAAGAGTTTCTGCAGTTTCAGTACCCTGTGGGCACATACCATTATGTGACATAATCTCAGAAAGGTTTAAAAAGGAATCCGTCAGGAAAAGATTAGGTCATTATGTTTCTGATCTCCTCTAACTGCAATGAATGCTTCATTATTGAACATCATTATTATATAGTTATAAACCACTGCATTTTTTCAAAACTTTACCATTTACCTAAACCATAATTAATGACATAATCTCCAGTCCCTCACGTGTTTGAATATTCTACCTATCTTTTCTTAAATATTATATCATTCTGCTAGGTAAATAATTTAATGACATAATCTCCAGTCCCTCAAGTGTTTGAATATTCTACCTGTCTTTTCTTAAATATTATATCATTCTGCAGTGAAACATATTTTACAATATATACAAAAGTAAAGATTGAATTTCACCAGTCTTATAAGGATTGTTTTACCTAGAAGACTGAATTTATTTCCTCTAACTCAGGAATAATTCTGATGTTAACACTGAGACATTAAATATGCAAAAAAAAAAGGAACATACAGATGTTTAGCAGAAATTTTATTTTATTGGAAACACAGGTCTAATATTTAATATACTTATGTTATACAGTTAAATATAAAGTATATCCTGTAGAAGCAGATGCAATCAATACCAAGCATCAAAGAGTATGTGCATAGCAATTGTACAAAACCCCTTTCACACTCATGTTATCAGGTAGGTTTCTATCCTCTATTCTCAGGAACACCATTTGGAAAATGTGCATATATATGTGTAAAATGAACTGTTGGGACTTCATTTATGCATGTGTGCACACTGCAAACAGTTTTGCTGAAGTAATAATCTGGTTGTATCAAGAGATGGAAAATTGGATCACCAAAGCACTATTCAGAAGAAATTGCTGAGTAAGTGCATTGTGTTTTTTCTTTCCTGCTAAGAGATTAACTACCATACCTGGATATTATTTCATAAGTACCACACACAGAGTACTTACGAGATAGATAAGGGAAGACTGGTAGCACAAGCAAAAATCAGAGGCATTAGGAGTTAGGAAATGTTACCTGTGATGGATGCATTTTTCCACCATAATGAGCTCACTGGGAATGCAGTGGTTTTGCTCTATAAAACAGTTAATTAAAATTTTAGCAATGTTTTTTAATTTTAAAACCTGCAGAAGACAGGGGACTGGGTATGGTGTGCTTGATGCTTTAGCTTTGGAGATTAGGCTGTGATTTTTAAGTGGTTTTATAGCCAGCTAATACTGCACCAACTCCACTTTAAATCTTTAAAGATGCTTCTCATTTTCTTATTTACTTAAGGCAAGTCTATATAGGCAGGTGCACAAAGAGAGAGGCTTTCACCGGGTACACTCTGAGGTGGCCAACACAAACTAGTTTCTGAACAAGAACAATATAACTCTGCCTAAACTATTAAGCCCAACTGAGCTTTCCTAACACTCAGGATCAGACCAAATGCTTTAGCCAAATGCAGGATCTTGTCTAACTTAGAGCACAGACAGGTAAAATTAGCATGTGTCCTTGCAGCTTTATCTGAAAAATGGGAATAGAAACATCACAAAGATGCGATATATCTAAGTAATGCAATATTGGATATATTGGATTCAGTAATAAGATCTTGGATGGGAAACTACATAAATGCAAAGCATTAGATCATTAAAGCCCACAGTTTATGCTTTCAGATTCTGGTGACCAATGTATGCTTGTATCCTTTTTCCAGAAAATAAAATAGTTATTTCTGAGGTAATGGTGAACAACTTGTGGAGAAGTTACATATATGAGTGGTACATAATTTATGCATCATAGAATTTGCAGAGAGATTTCATTTTCTTTGTAAATGTCATTAGCAGAGCACACTGGCAACAGCTATCATGTACAATCCACCTTTTGTTAATTTCCATAGAGTCACAGTACACAGGTCACACATACCAAACAGAAGACTTTCGCTCAAGAAAAGAAATACAATTGTAGAATGGATTTGCTTGCACAAATGCATAGAAGTTTTCAAATAAAGCAAGAAGGCAATATTGATTTTGATATAGCCACCCCTAAAAATACAGGCTTTACACAGTCAATACTGTCTTGATTTAGGTTCTAACCCAACCCAAAAATCTCAGATTCGGCTCTATCCACTTATTGATTTGTCTGGTATGCTGGGTTGTTTTTTTTCCAGAAATGCTTTTCTGCTCTCAAATTTTAGCGAGCTCTCCCAAAAGAATGTCTAATACAGTCACAAAGAGCAATTCTGTTCCTTACAACTGAGCTATTGACTATCGTAATAAAAAGGAAAGACAGAAGTCATGTCAGCTTAGCTTCTCACAGGACCTTACAGTGCTCCTGCATTCAAAAACACTTATGTAATCAACAAGCAGTGAGTAATTAGTTGCAAAATATCAGCAACCCTTACTTTTCTATTAGGTATGAGAAAAACTTTATAAAGCTGTGCTATTTTGAAGGAATAAAAGGCTTTATAACTACCACCAAGACATCAGTTCTTTGCTGTTTTACTACAATACCTCTTCTTTTTTATATTTTTTTCTCTACTGCTACCTGACATCTAAATGCCTATAATCTCAGACATCGGGACCACATGCCATAAAAAAAAAAAATCTACAGGAAGAGAGCTGAAAGATATTATTTTTGCCCTTTGTAGACAGTAGTTTCACCTGAAGTGCATCTTCAACACCTTCTTCATCTTTTTATGGGGAGGAGAAGGGCTGAGATGAAGGAGCACAGAGAGACTGCACAGCTTCTTTAATAAGACTTAACAATTTTGCTTTTATTAAATTTGTACAGTAAAATTGAAAACCTTTAGGTAAGGGCAAAAAAGCCCTGATGATGAATCATAGAGGAAACAAAGAGAGGAAATAAAGCCATGCTTAGGAGAGATTAAACAAGCCATAAAATTTTTAATAAAAGTAGGATGTAGGAAATAGAAGAAGACATAAGTGATTGATTGAGGTGCAAATGTATGTGTGGGTAAGAGGGAAGCGAAGGGTAAATTTGTCTGGGGAGTAAATCCACTTAGGTCATTATAGTTCAATATGGCCATGATCCAGAAAAACGCTTCATATGTGTTCATATGTGTGCATATATGTTTGCTTTTAACATGTGAGTCACTCTCTCAAAATCCGAACTCTGCTGACTTGCTTAGGCTCAGGTTTAAGTGATTTCATTAGGATCCTCTGTTGAATTATACCACCCCACTCTAAAGCCTATAAGCTAACAAACTGAAAGATCAAATGGCTTTGGATTGGGTATCTACTTGAAGAATCCTTTTTCTGGACACAGAAAAGTGCACACTCAGCTTTCCATTATGGTATGAGCTTTGAAATGGAAACATGTTTTTACAAACACAGAGGTTGAAGAAGAGGAATGTCATTGGCAGTCAGAGGGGATGGGACATTGGGATTCTGCAAGCTTTTAATTTCTGTAAAACTGTGCTACTATTTTGTCAGATGGCACATGATAAGCAGATTTAACTGAGCCAAAATTACTATGCACTTAATACTTATTTGTGTGGTTCCATCTTGCAGGTCACAGTGGAGAAGGACCAGCTCAGGGCTGTCAGCCATGTCACAAGCATGGCCAAGGATGGGGCAGAGCAGCTCCTTCCATCACCCTGGGAGCACAAATAAGGATCTCTGTGAAGACACTTTATGTTGCAGTCATCAACTGCTGATAACAAGAAATGGATTTTTTGATTGTTCATTCTACCCCAGAGTTTGGTGGGATTTCTGGCCACAGCAGAGGAATGATTTTGGGAGATGTCTGACTAAGTTCATAATTCTGAACCACTAATTTGGGTTGATTAGCTTGTGAAAACACCACAAGTTTAAATCTTACATATTTTCTAATCCCTAGGAGTCCATTATTCCTCTCTCACCCCCAGTCTTGTATTTTTCAGGACAGAAAGAAATACCATTTTGGCTTTTCCAAAATGAACAAAGCAGAAATGATTAGACAGATACATGTCAGAGTCACCAGATGCCATATTTATTTTTCTTAACTCTGTTTCCTGAGAAATGGGAATAGAAGAATCACAGCTTTCATTGAACAATAAAGCTAATTTCTAGTTCTCAAGGTTTCACAGAAAAGCATTAAAGCATAATTCTTGCAATGTCACCTCAAATATCACTTCGACTTCTTGAATTTTCTTTGCTTCTGAGTTGGCTCTCTGAGGAAGCAACAATTTGCTTCTGGCAATTTGCAGAATAGAGGGACCTGTTTATCTAATATGCTACAGAGTTCTTTTTCTCCTCGGAAGTCATGATGATGTGCAAAAGCAAACATATATATTTTAATACAACCAGTATGTTCACAAGATACTTTTTTTAATTGCTGCATTTTATTAATAAGGTATTAGTTGAAAGGTTTCTTTGAAACAATTCAGAAGTTAAAATTAAAACCTGTGGGTCTTCTTCAGTATCTTTGTGTTTCATTTATTGTCAAACTCTCAGTCAGCAAGATGAGGTGGCTGATAATTATTCAGGGTTGCCAATTAACCTACTTAGCAGGTCACACAGGTATCTGGCATAGATTGTGTCAAATCTCTTTATTGGGATAATAATTTAATCAGCCAGTGCATTGACTGAAAGCCAGAGAATCAGGAGAATAAATTAAACAGGAAAATAAAATCAGTACCTAGACAGACATACTGAAATACATGGAAATAGTTTATACCACAAAATTATAAATCATACTATTCACAAGTAGAAAACTGGTAAAGCCTGGGGTGGGAGTTGGGATATTGAGGATGGGGGTTTTCAATCACAATATCCAGCATGAGTACAAAAAAAATGTTATATGTCACCTTGCTTCTGTGAATGAAAGATACTTTAACATAGGAAGAATCTGTAAGCATGTGTGTTATTCTTTAGCATTTAAATTGATATGTAATGCAATTGTCTTTAATGCAGTGTTACAGACGAGACTAGGAATCTTCTTTTGGAGGTGAGACATAAAAGGGTCGTGCATACCCAGTGGAAGAAGGGTCTGGTGATGTGAGAGGAAGATAGAGATGCAGCTCACCACTGCAGGGAGAAAATTTGTGTAGCCAAAGCTCTACTGGAGCTGAAGCTGGGAAATACTGTGGGGGACAATAAAAAGAATTTCTTTTAGTACATTAATAGCAAAGGGCGGTGTAGAAATGACATTGGCCCATTACAGGATGAGGATGGCCACCTCATAAACAGGGATGTAGACAAGACAGAGATGTTTAATGCCTTCTTTGCCTCTGTCTTCAACACTGATTGCAGGCCAAGGGGGTCCCAGCACTCTGAGCAAGAGGACAATAACTGTGAGAACACTATACTCCCAGTTGACTCTGATACTGTGAGGGATCTTCCGCTCTAGCTGGATCCATACAAATCTATGAGGCCTGATGTGATTCATCCTAGAACACTTTAGGAGTTGGCTGATATCATTGTGAGGCCTCTCTCGATGGTTTTTCAATGGTCTTGGGAATCTGGAGAGGCCCTGCTTGACTGGAAGCTGGCTAATATTGTCCCAGTTTTCAAAAAGGGCAGGAAGGATGACTCTGGTAACCACAGGGCTGTTAGCCACACTTCTGTACCTGGTAAGATCATGGACAAGATTATCCTGGGAGGTATTGAAAAACACCTGAAGGAAAATGCAGTCATTGTACACAGCCAGCATGGCTTCATGTTGGGAAAGTCCTGCTTGTCAAACCTGATTTCCTTTTATGACAAGGTAACCCACCTAGTTGATCAAGGGAGACAGTTGACGTAATCTTTTTAGAATTCAGTAAAGCTTCCAATACCATCTTTCACAAGATCCTTCTGGACAAAATGTCCAGCATAAAACTGGACAAACACACTATGCTATGGGTGAGCAACTGGCTCATGGGTTGGGTGCAAAGTGTTATGGTGAATGGGATTACATCAGGCTGGCGACCAGTCACTAGTGGGTTCCACAGGGCTCCATCTTTGGTCAGTGCTCTTCAATATCTTCATAAATGACTTGGATGCAGGACTTGAAGGACTATTAAGTAAATTCGTAGATGATATAAAATTGGGAGGAGCTGTTGGCTCCCTTGGAGGCAGAGAGACCTTGAAGAGCAACCTAGACAAATTAGACAGCTGGGCAACCACCAACCATATGAAGTTAAACAAGGGCAAGTGCTGGATTCTGCACCTGACACAGGGCAATCCTGGCTGTATGTACAGATTGAGGAATGAGATGCTGGAAAGTAGTGCTGTGGAAAGGGACCTGGGGGTCTTTGTCAATGGCAAGTTGAATATGAGTCAACAGTGTGCCCTGGCACACAGGAGGGCCAATCATATCCTGGGATATATGCAATATCTGGCAATGCATTATAATCTGGTCGAGGGAGGTAATTATCCTGCTCTACTCTACACTGGTGCAGTCTCACCTTGAATATTGTGTGCAGTTTTGGGCATCTCAATGTAAGAAAGATACTAAGTCATTAGAGAGCGTCCAAAGGAAGGCAACAAAGATGATGAAGGGACTTGAGAGGAAGGCATATGAGGAGTGGCTGAGGTCACTTGGTCTGTTCAGCCTGGAGAAAAGGAGACTAAGAGACCCCATCGCTGTATACAACCTCCTCATGGAAGGAAGTGGAGGGGCAGGCACTGACCTCTTCTCTCTGGCAACCAGGAGCAACTGGCTCATGGGTTGGGTGCAAAGTGTTATGGTGAATGGGATTACATCAGGCTGGCGACCAGTCACTAGTGGGTTCCACAGGGCTCCATCTTTGGTCAGTGCTCTTCAATATCTTCATAAATGACTTGGATGCAGGACTTGAAGGACTATTAAGTAAATTCGTAGATGATATAAAATTGGGAGGAGCTGTTGGCTCCCTTGGAGGCAGAGAGACCTTGAAGAGCAACCTAGACAAATTAGACAGCTGGGCAACCACCAACCATATGAAGTTAAACAAGGGCAAGTGCTGGATTCTGCACCTGACACAGGGCAATCCTGGCTGTATGTACAGATTGAGGAATGAGATGCTGGAAAGTAGTGCTGTGGAAAGGGACCTGGGGGTCTTTGTCAATGGCAAGTTGAATATGAGTCAACAGTGTGCCCTGGCACACAGGAGGGCCAATCATATCCTGGGATATATGCAATATCTGGCAATGCATTATAATCTGGTCGAGGGAGGTAATTATCCTGCTCTACTCTACACTGGTGCAGTCTCACCTTGAATATTGTGTGCAGTTTTGGGCATCTCAATGTAAGAAAGATACTAAGTCATTAGAGAGCGTCCAAAGGAAGGCAACAAAGATGATGAAGGGACTTGAGAGGAAGGCATATGAGGAGTGGCTGAGGTCACTTGGTCTGTTCAGCCTGGAGAAAAGGAGACTAAGAGACCCCATCGCTGTATACAACCTCCTCATGGAAGGAAGTGGAGGGGCAGGCACTGACCTCTTCTCTCTGGCAACCAGCGACAGGACCTAAGGGAATGGTCTGAAGCTATATCAGGGTAGGTTTAGTCTGGATATTACAAAATGGTTCTTCACCCAGAAGGTGGGTGGGCCCAGGGAAGATGTCACAACACCAAGCCTGACAGGTTCAAGAGGTCTTTGGACAAGGCTCTCAGGCACATGGTGTGACTATCAGGGATGTCCCATGCAGGGCCAGGAATTGGACTCAATGATCCTCAGGAGTCCCAACTCTGATTATTCTGTGATTCCCAGGCACATCTGCTTTGTGAGCTATGTGGAACAATTCTGGCCTTTCCTTTCCCATATATCCCAGCCTTCTTCGGTTCTTTGTGCCTGGGTTTAGAGCAATGACAAAGGAATGTCAAGTAAGAAGGTCACATAATGGATGAAATAATATTGCCGGATTTTTCAAGATGGATGGGAGAGGAGAAAAATTACAGTAAGTGCAATTGTCAAAGTCATAGAGTCAGTTTAAAAGCTGTGCCTTCTCTGTGCTCTGCATTTACAAAGTGACTAAGTAAATAGGAGATAGGAAGAGTAGTCTGTCTGGAAGTAGAAAAACATCTTCTGGGCAGATAGAGGAAGAACTACTGGAAGAAACAATGACATCTTTAGAAATGGGTTTGATATATGTAAGTTACATGTGGGTTTGAAACAGATACATACTTGTATCTGCTTCAAACTTTACTAGTAATTATCAGAGTTTTAATGTTAAAAAATATAGACTGAAGAAAAAATACTACTACTAATGCCAGGATCTAGTTAGTCTTGAATGTGTGAGGTGTAAGGAGTTCCACAGCACAAACAAATGTATATTCAAGACTCCAGAAAAGATGAGAATATGTTGAACTTGCCCTTGCCCTCATGGTCTATTTCAATGGTTTATTGTCTACAAGAACAAGAGGGCTATAAAAGCAGCCATTGCTCCTCCGAGCAGTGGATCATTCAGTTTAAATATATCTCACAGGTGTTATAGTCAAGAATTACAGCACATCGAGCACTGCTCCAAGACTTGTAATTTATTCACTCAGTAGAGAAAAAAGTGACTTCCATATCAGCTCATGATAGGTCTGTAAAATAAAAACAGTCAGCATGCAAAAATAGCCAGTGTGCCAGCAATGAATGCTGATCTCTTAACTAGATTTGGCATGGCTTGGTTTGGTCTTCATAATAATGAAAAAAACCACATGTAGTCAATAACTTCTCAGAATTACTTTTTTTTAAAGACTAAAGCAGGATACCATGATTTGTGGATGCTACCAACTAGTTCAGGAGTGCCAGATAACAGAAACCGCTTTCAGAGGAAAAATCACTTTCACCTAATTAGTAGAAGACTTAACATTGATGAGTTAAACTTTCCTATTAAAACTTTCCCTGATAAAAAGCAACAAGCTTAAAGATAATAGCTATTTTTTTCTTCTTAACATAAAGCAAGAGCTAAAAAGTCCTGGATAAATTCAGTATAAGGGCTTCTCAGGAGGTATCCGCAGTTACAGAAGCCCCACAACTCCCAGTTTGTTTTTCTGATTCTTGTGAACATTTCCACTGTTTTCAGCTCACTGCTACATTTTATATATTATGTACTAATGTTACAAATGGCTAATCAAATTACACAAGCTACAATCACAGTAAAGAGTGACAGTAGATTAAGATAGTCCATTAGAATACTGAATATTTCACTACCTATCTATCTAGATAAATCAGATTTTATAGATGCTTTGATAAGGCAAAAGCATTATTGACTCCCTTCCATGATGGTCGAGAGAGCAATCATTTCAGAGGTAAGCTTAAGGCAATAATATAGCCTAGGCAGCATGATTCCCATATTGTGAAGTCAGGATATATTCTAAAGAGTTTCAAGTCTGGTTAAGCCCAAGAGAAAGCAACGATATGGGTCTACAGGTGAATACTCTGCTGCAGCTGTGAGGGACTGTTGCAGAGACTGAACAGACACTAACTGAATTTTCATCAAAGATAAATTGTTCTGTGTGAGAGCTTCTTTGAGTGACCTTGGGGAAAAGGATCAATTAGAAACTTTTTCTTCCCTTTCACTTATTATGTTTTCCATTAAAATGTTTTCCATTGTTCTCTCATCTCTAAATCACAGTCTGTAATTGTCATGAACAGTAACCCCATTACATTTTTGTCTTAGCACCATTTTACAATGCTTCATTTTAAAAAAGTGCTTCCCAATGACACCATTATTGCTTCAGCTGACAACAATCACCTGCGTATTTTGTTAACTACAAATAGAATGAGAAGAAGTACAAGCTGATATTAAAGTACTGTAATACAACGTGATAGCAGTTTGGACAGATCCAGACCAGTTAAAATGTTATTCACAACACCTCCTCCCAGTAGTGTCCAGGCTTGAATATTCTTGTTCAGTACTAACCTTTTTCATTCCTCTCCTCGAGCAGGCTAACACTGCCTTAGTGCCCATTCACGTATACAGGTGACACTAATTGCTGACATGCTTGCAGCAAATTGAACCATATATCCCCTCTGGACTGTTTGGGGCGGGGAACAGTTTCTTCTTCCTCTGCTGAAAATCATGACTGCTCACAGCTGCTAATTTCCACTGAAGGGAAAAAAAGCAGGCAGGCTTTAATCAGGAGGGGGAGACAAGGAAATAATGCTCTGAGGCTTCCCAGGATTAGAGCAAGTCCTCCCCAAGAAAAGCACTTCAATGCAGTCCAGGGTCTGCTCACCATCACCATCCCCCTGCCAAAACCAGAGATAAACATGTTGCAGTGTGCCCATTTTGCTCTGCTCCCCCTCCTGGCTCTCACCCTCACTCTGTTAGCTGCAGCCTGTTGGGATCCTTCCTGAGCATCCACCCAAATGCCAAAATGCCAGGGCTAGGAGAACAGAGGGCAGACTGCTTTTTTTTTTTCCCCCTCATCACGATTGCCTGTTTCTCTGGAAAGCAGAAATGGTTTTAAATCACTGCAAGCTGTGAAGAGCCTGGACCACTCTATCCCACTCCCTAGGGAAGCATTTTATCACCACATTGTATTTTTTACAAATAGATACTATGTATTATACTCAATACAGAGCACAGTAATCCCTCTTCAAGCCCTGGTGAGAAGAGCATGTTGAAAACTTGGTCTAGGACACAAATTAGTCCCATATAGCTCTTCATGCTGAAGGTGTCACTGCTGCCTGCATCTGTGCTGGGCAGTCCTGGCTGAGGCAGCAATGAGTCTTTTGGTTTAGGGCTGCAGAACATGGTTGATTTTTGTTGGCCTCTGTGGCTTTCCCACTGCTCACAGAAGAAAGCCTTTATCCTTCAGTAAATGCACAGCTGAACTAACACATTGTCAGGGATTCATTGCAAAAGGACAGTTTACTTCTCAAGATAACTCTAAAATTCACAAGTGTAAGAGTCTGCAACAAAATGTAAAACATTTAAAATATAATGCAGTGAATAACCACAGACTTTCTATAATAATCATCATTTAGAGAATGCATAAATAGAATAAAAGCAATATTGAAGCAAATAAATGACACAAAGAATGGATTGCATTTCATATTACTTTACTTAACTGCCCCCTTCTTCCCCCACCAAACAGAAGCTTTATTGACAAAATGTGCTCTGGTAATTTGGTCTGTAGACTTAAAGAATGTGCAGCTCTGGGAAAAACTGAATTATGGGTCCTATTTGTGAGATGAGGAATGGCATGTAATAACTTAATGAACTGGAAGTTTATTAGTTGTGAAAGAGAGAACTAATGGAATGCGTTGTCTATCAATCTCTTTTTTAAACTCAAAAATGTTCAGTGGGTGTCACATCCATTATGCATTTATTATCTTAATAACACCAATACGTGGTAGAATCTCAACAAGCTACAAAAGTATATCTCAGCTTCTAATCTAATGTGTATTTTATTAGTCAGTTTTGGAAGCTCTAATCTAAACCCAAGTCATTACAATATCTACTCAGATACTTAGCCAGTAAAAAAGTCACTGGAACACAAGAGCTACCATCTCACATTGTCTGAAGTTGAAGCCCTCTGTTCCCTGTACAGGCTGCATTCATCAAAATTGTGGAGTGAAATAAATTCACACACAGTCACTATGATAGCTGTGTTTCAACAGCTATTTATTGCTCTATATACACATAAATACAAAAGGTCAGTAAGACAACAATGTTAAGAAGAAACATGTAGAGAAAGCTGTCTAACATAAAATGGAAGAATAAAATCCTTGATTGTTAAAGAAGTTTTCTCCACTTTGTAAAGTATAGGGATTTATTTCAGCTGCACTTTCACATGGACCTATTTATTTTGCACAATCAAATGATTTGCCTCAAAATACTTTGGATTATGATACGTATGTGTAGACATGCATAATAATGACCATAATAAGGTAGTTTAAAATCTATTAGAATGCTTCTACCACTCTTAGCTTGTGTCTTAAAAACACAACATAACAAATAGAATTTAGCCCTAAATAAATACATAAAACATATATGCAAGTAACAAAAATGACAGAGAGTGGGAAATTAAAAGTCCAAGTCAATGCATATGAAGGTATAAGTAGACCAAAGCAGTAGGGTTCTACTCTATCAGCCTCAATATTTCATGTGCTACATAGTTCCTTGGGTAACTGTAATTTTAACTCTGTAAAGGATCGATCTGTTTGCTTTGATTTTCTTTTCCAGAAATAAAAATAAGCAAGGAAAGAAAATCTGCACTAATTTATGCCTCTAGAAGGTTCCTATGGGTGGGCATTTTTAGTTTATTGTTTTTTTCATGTGATCAGGCTAGCAGCAGACGTCTTATATATATTAGGCTGTTTAGAAGAACAGTCATAGCCATTCCACTTAATCCAGTAATAGCATACTATTGACATATTAGACCAATTTAATACATTTGTTTTCTTTATCCATTTACATTTCATCTCAGAGGTCCAATACAACAGGATTTTGAACTATTTGTGCTGAGCACAATCGAAGGGCCAGTAATCCAATAATTTGATTTTCTTGCTGAAGAGAACAGAAGAGAGGGAAAGCCATCGCTCCAGCAAGTGAGCTGCTGGTCTGCATTAGGCTTTAAGCTTCCTGTGTAAAACATACCCCAAGGGCAACAGAAGGCCACTTAACTACAGCTTGGAGGGCATAAGTGGGAACATGGCTGTGGCATGTTGGCTTTCTGCCCAGGAATAAATTCCAACCATTAGCACCAAACACTCATCCTGAAGCTCTCATACTGAAATTAAATGCCATCTATCAAATGAATAAACAATAATAAATTAAAGTAGCACAAGTAAATTAAAAAAATAAATTGCAGTAATTTATACCGTGGATCAGCTGTTCCAGACTGCACACCTGAGATTAACTTTCAGCCTATTTTTTCACTACAGTATTTTTGCACATGCAAAACAGCCCTTGATACACAAATTGAATTTATTCATGGTCTACCCTACATGTTAATAAAAATATAGTTTTAAATAGTGCTTGCTTTTCCCATGCAAATAATTTTGTTTACTTCTGCTAGTCCCAGGTTGAGTCTACAGACTTAGATCTAAAGAAGAATACAGATAACAACAATCAAGCATGCAAAAATATACCTTCAGATACCTCAGGTGGAACTGCACATTCTGGTTTAGGCAGTCAAGGAAAATTTCAGCAGGCTTCAGAATTTGGAGAGCTATGAATTTAAAATGAATTGGTCCTTTAAAGCAAAAGCAAGCTGTATTCTGGGATAGATTTTAAAGGGGAATTTTCAGGAAGCAGAATTTAATCGCCTATCTGAAATTTTGCCATGATGCCCTGGCTAAACCTTCACTTTTTGTGAAGAAATAAAAAACAGGGAAACCATTATGTTTTATCTGAATCACAGCTATTATAGCAATAATTTCAGCCTTGTGCTGGGATGGGACAGTATTACAAAGGAGAACAAAGGCAAATGTCTCACTTACTGAACATTAGTCTCGTTTCCCAAAACAAGCTGACTCTTCCCAGGAACTTCTTGCCCAAAACTTCCTTAGGGTATAAAATAATAGGCTATTAACCAGTGTGTTCTTGACCCAAAGAACAGAGCAGAAAACATGCAAGAGTTGTCTGGATTACAAGTAAAAATAACAGAGAAATTATAGTAGATACATATTGACTGAGCCTGTGTCTCTCTTCATTTTGCTAGTTGGGACTCAGAGGGTTTTACTGGGATTTGTACTAGAGCAAAAGACCCGAGCAAAAGAGCAGGCAGAAAATGGGGAAAGCAAAAAAGCATGGCACAACCTTCTCCCTTTTCAGAATTACTTTCCCCTGACTGCTTGCCCCACATTTAGTGTGGGACTGTGAAAAACAAAGGCTGCCAGCTCCATAGTGTCATATTGCCAGCGTAGAGGGCATCTTGTCTCACCCCAAGGCAAAAAGAAGATAAGATAAAAGTGTCAGCACACTAAGAAATAAAAAAGCCAAATCTTACTTATCACAAATCCTGTAGAGAGTCTTCTAAACAAGTGATAGTTCCTTTTTTCCCCCCTTGTAAATGCAATCACCTGTAACCTAGCAAAACCTCTGCAGGTCCCCTGAGGGCTGCCCCAGAGCCCTGAGCAGCCAGCACACCACGCGAGGAACGGCCGAGGACGCTGGCGCATGGAGGCAGTTCCCATGCCCTGGAACGATGAAAACAAGTTGTTAGTATGCACCAGACAGTGCCGAGGGCTGAGCCTGCTGCTAATGAGTGCTACACAGAGGGCTCAGGTCATGGTGTTGCTAAATTCTGTGCACTTAGTACACCTGTGAAACACCACACCAACAGGCAGCTGGACTCATGCACTCACCCAAGTGCAGGATGGTGTAACCAAGGTGCTGGGGCAGGTGTTGCTGAGTCACCAGTGAGATGCCTGCCCCTCAGTGTCATTAGGCATCAAAAGTGCTGTGTCAGTCAAGAAGTCCTGTGGCTGGTCAGCCTCCTCTGCACCTGCCTTGCCACTGAGACAGGTGCCTCTGGGCAGGGTGCAAAGCTTTAATGCTGGTTCATAGTGGCTCATAATGGTCCCCATTAAGTGCCTGTACCCTACAGGGGACAAACAGCAGGTTATAGAGTTGCTGGGATGGGCTGTGATCTTGCTGGCATCATAGAAATGTGGTGCAGTAGCTTGGTAGGAAGGGGAGAGCTGACATGGAGGGCTTCCATGGATGGATCCAGCTCTTCAGGAAGGACAGGCCAGGACAGCAAGGAAGGAGAGCTGCCCTTCATGTGAGAGAGCAACTGGGGCACATGGAGCTGTCTGTGCCTTGGGACAGGTGGTGAACCAGCTAACAGCATATGGGTCAGGACTAGAGGACAGCTCATGGTGGGTGACATTATGGTGAGTGTCTGCTACAGGCCACCTGATCAGGAGGAAGTAGATGAGGTAAAAAACTGAAAGTAGCCTCATGGTCACAGGCCACCAAGGGTCAGAGCACTGAAGGAACACCAAGTGTTGCTAATGAAGTAGCAGAACACACACAACACAATATGCTCCCGGTAGATCCTGGCTTGGTTCTATCTGCCTTGAACAGTGGCTTTCATCCTTTGCATAACCATTCCACTTGCCATTCAGAGGATGGTGAGCGCTACCTGTACATCAGACCTCAGCAGTCTCCATGTTTCCTTGTCTTACATTCCACCAGAATGTTCTGCAGCATAAAGTTTCTGCCCTCTCCAGCCTTACCCTGCTGATCACCATTTGATGCTCTGAAAGTGTAACACATGAAAACAGGATGTCCTGGCTTGAAATCCTGAGAAAACATTTCTTTACCTATGGGCAAAAGGAGGTTGTTTGCGTAGGAAGTGTGTATATATACACCTGCTTTAAATAAAGCTCCCCCATGTTTCCAGGTTAGATTTCACTCTATTTCAAAAACCTTCACCCGCCATATATCCCAGTGTCTGAATAGAAGGGCAATTGGAAAAACTTTGCTGTCTACACTAAAAGCAAAAATTACTGTAACACAGGTGTTTCAGTAGCTTATATGGTGTCTAAGTTCTCACTCTTATTGGGGGTCTTCAGGATAGAGATAAGAGGTACTCAGCTGTAAGACAGTAAATTTTCACTAGTGATAAAAAAGACAAGGCTGAAGCTTAATGGGGAAGAATAGTATCCCCAACACTGTGCTTCCCCATTCCTACTCTGTGTGACAGGAATTTCTCTGATTTTATTGCAGAGTCCCGTGTATCATAGAATATGGCAGGAAGAAACAGTTTTGCCTCAGTATATGAACAGTTTTACATGCTCTTATGGGGGTGAAAAGATCACACATAATCAGAAAGTCCTGTGGTATGTTCTAGGGAAGTGGGACCATTTCTAGAGAATTTGAGGAAGGAATTTTAATATATTTGGGAGAGCCTATAACCTGAAACACAAATTAGGACCTTTAATTTTCTTTAAACTCTATGGCAAACTATTCAGATTCAGTGAGTGCCTCAGGATCTTGTCTCACTACACTCTTACACACTCTTACATAATATCAATGCTTTGCTTATTCCGTATTTCAGTAACTTAAATACATGATGAATTCTCTCATGCTGCAAATTTATCTTCATTGAGCTATCTTTTGATCCTGGGCCTTAGCTCTGATCAGCACTAAGGCAGAGACAGTCTATCCAATTAGCAGGTGACAGCCTCAGAAGCTCAGGACATAGCACCTCTGTTACACTGCCTTCCAGAAGCTTTGACCTCAAACACATTTGATGAACCTGGGCATGGTATTTGTCTGCCTACCTCAGCTCATCTGTTAGATGGCATTTTGCCTGTTAGTAAGGTAATATACTACTATCAGGAGGTGCCAGAAAAGGATGGCTTTAGGTCTATAACTTGCTAAGCTCTGTTATAGCTTTCTCCTGACACTAAGCAATTACAAAAAGCATCCTGACTTTTTCTGTACAAAAGCAACTCATTATCAGGTGTTAGCTTGTATGGAATCCAAACAACTTGTTTCCCAACATCAGCAAAAACAAGTATATCTTTCAAAGCAGATCGGTTTTGTGCTCTTTGTAGGCTGTTCTGATACTGATGACATCAAGAAATCTCTGTTTCACTCAATCGTTACACTTGGGACAATGACCATCTTATTCTGTGTTTTCTCATGTCCAGAGTAAGGGGCTTCTGAGCCACAGTCAAGGTTCTGGGCACTGCACAGATATCCAGTGTAGTACTGCGTTAAATGTCAAATAAGCTCAGCAGTTTGTTTTGTTGGCAGTTTCAAAGCCACAGGGGGAAATCCATGACTTAGCTTCCAGTAAAAGTCACTAGGTAATTGTGAAACACCCCAGCCTCGCTGCTTTGTACCTCCAGTTAACCTGTTTCTATCTGTTTGTGTCAAATAATGCCTGCTTGCTTTGACATCACAGAACCTCAAAGCTATAAAAGGAAGAATGCCAAGATTTGAGAATGTGCTGTAAGCTGGCTGAAATCAGTAACTGCAGATGTTCCTGGATGCCTGAGGATGTGTCAAATGAGGCTGTGTTGAAGAACTCTTAGATGACGCAGGTGGGAAATGCCTAGGTGTGAATGAACCACAGTTAGAATAGAAAAGGAAAACTCCAGGATCTAGTAATGGTCCCAGTAATTTCTGAAGCTAACCTGGACTGACTGTATGACTTTATTTATTCAACACCTCAAGTAGGTCACTAGTGCTGAAATTTATGGGCAGTCGTGTAAATAGAGCACTAGACCATCAACAAAAATGTATTCTTACATTAGCTTCTGCTTGCTTGCCTTTGCCCAGTTGGAAATCATCACACTGTGGTCTGTAACAGGAGAGTTCATGGGTCATAGTCATGGCAGAAGACTGGGTCACACTGCCTCTAGGGCCAGAGGGGCAGAACAAAAGAAAGGTTGATATCTTCTGGTTTTCAACAGCCCAATATACAGAAAAGACTTATGGCTGCCCTTCTGCCATAAGCCACACAGATCCTCAATCTATTCCAAGCAACAAAGCAAACTGCAGCATCATTCATAAACACCAGCTCACCTCAGCATCACACCAGGACAATTAAGTTTCAGCACTGTTTTACATGGACATCGCTTTCAGTTCCAGCATTTGATTACTTCTGATAACCCCAGGATCTCCAAACCATGCTCTTAAAATGGAGTTTACCCCATTTTTCTTTTGCATTCCCACAGCAGTCCATCTTATGTGCCTCTTCCAGTCTGACTACATTTTTTTTTTTTGGTAGCATGATTGATCAGAAGTCTATCTTGTCAGTCTCTGTTTAGTCCTGCTCTTTCCAGGCATTTAATATTCAGTACAACAGATCCAAAACCTAGAGCTGAGATGAGGAGAAAGAGATCATAAGAACAGAAGAAAAAAGATCAAGAAGAAAATCCTGCAATCCATCAAGAACATTGCAGTTTTGTGACTGAAGTGTGTTCTATAGCAACAGTAAAGAAGCCACAGAAAACTACTTTAATCTAACATGGAGCAAGGAACCTCATTAGAATGAGAAGAGCCATATTATTGCTGAAATTACAGTGCCTTTCTTGAACTTGCTTAAAACACCTCATGCCTGCATTATTGCTAAGGATTTAGAGAACTGAATACAGAGAACTTTTTGAAGGGATGTGGGGGAAAGGGCTGGAAGTGAATGTAACACAAGGAAACCTGGAATGGGGAGTAGGACTACAAATACAACTTTACCCCTCTGCAAAATCAATTCAACTAAAATTGAGTAAAATAACAAGATGATGTCTCCCTCCTACAACACATTCTATTCTTCATGTATATTGACATTGAGGGGTAAGCATGATAAATAGCTCTATTTTCAGCCACACAAAGAAGAAAGTTATACGACTGACTCCAGCCAACAGTTTTGTCCTGCCTCAGACCTTGCATGGTGTTTTACAAGACTGTCTCTGCTGGGAGTGTTGGATAGGCTTTGAGAGCCCTCTTTAGGAGCATAGAAGTGATTTTTCTGCTGGCACATGGGCAGGTTGCTTAACTATTGTTCCTATATCAATACAAGAATCATGTTTTCATGCAGCCAAAGGCAACCTTCCAAACAGAATTGAAAAGAAGAATACATCTTTCTGAATCAACAGTAGGGTCCACAGCACGTATGTAACAGGACCCTCAAAAAACCAAACAAGTCGTGCTGAAACTTCTACCCCTACCAAAGAATTTTTGAATAGTCATGCCCTAAACTATTACTTCATTTTCCATATGCAATGTAGCCAACTGAAAACCAAATTTGCATTTAGTGCCTAAGAAGTGAATAATGTTAGCACTTGGTTACACATAAAGATTAACTGCATGGTTTATATTAACAGATAGTAAGATCTGATGCCTAAATTTTACCACAATGTACCAGCACCATGCTCATTTTTTGTTTAAAATGAGAATAGGAATCTGTCTATCAAAAATTTTCTTAATAAACTCAAAAGCACATGATATTTTTCCTATAAAGGGAAAAGTGTATATGAATGCACCAACAGAGATGATGGTAATTAAAAAGGCTCTTAAAAATAGGAAGGACAAAGATAGGGAAAACAAATTCGGTTAATTCTTCTTTTCAGGATCTAATTAACCTTAAAAACTGAGTCTCTAGCCTTTCCCATGCATTTCAATGCAATGGAGAATGTCCCTTGCTACAAACTATAGGTCTGATTTAATGGAGTTTTGATTGAAGATAAAGACAGAAGAGTCAGTCTGTGGTACCCTCTCTTCTCACTGAAAAGTGTCCAATTCCAAAGGCTAATGCACTCAGCTCAGTCATCCCAATTAAAGTGTCAGCTGCTATTCAGCATGAGCAAAGATAGCACAAAGAATGTAAAAGAATCAGCCATTACAGCATATTTACAAAGGCAGCACAGCATTTAATGTTGGTTAGGCACAGCAAAGGAAAACACATGTTATTTAAACAAACAGATGTACATACATACATGTATATATTTCCACATACAGAGCTCACACACACAAATTATAAAACAAAATCATATAAAAAGAAGTAAAATGCCTTTCATCTCTCTAGGTCACTCTCTTGAATCTGTCTGTATGAAAGTAAGTGGAACTACAGCTGAAGCTGCAGTATCTGGATGCTGAAACAAGTGTCTTCTTGCAGCAAGTAAAAAGTGTTAAAAACAAGTAAATTTCCAAAGACCATTTTTTTCACGGGTGCCTACAACAACTCATCTAGTATGCACAGCACAAGTAAACCCTGATCTTACACTGATGTCAGCCTGCAAACCCCCTCGAGGCTCCAGAGGAATTTCTGTGCTGAGATCAGGATCCAACCTGATGCCAATCGGGGCATACCCAGCAGTGGTGCCAGGGACAGATCTCCTACTGACATCTCTGGGGGTTTTACAGCAGTGCTAGTGGCACTCTGTTACATTCAGGTCAAGTCACCTGAAATGCTCCAGCTTCCTTGTTTCCCAAATGCCTACCAGTTACAATATTTTTATCAGAAAGAATGAGAGTGACAGAGTTCCCTGCCAAAGGTTATCTCCAAGTTCATAGTGTGTGTCCTGCTGCCACATCCAATACACCGTTAACACCGCCTCTTCCAGGCAGGCTTCCCTGGGACTGCTTTTGTGGGGCCAGCATCAATTTGTGCAGGCAACTGCAATTGGGAGGAAAAGCTGGGCTGGCATCTCAGCTCTATGTGGACATGGCCAGCCTTCAAATGCTTGCGAAATGATCTTCCAAAGTTCAGTTTTAAAATGCTACTGTTGTTTCCAAGAACAAAAGAGACACAGGCAATCAGGCTCTGCTCAGCAAGAACAAAGCTCACCCAGAGCAGTGGGCATCTCCCCAAAGTCCTCTGTGCTGGCCTGAAATGTCTCATAGAAAGGCTAGAGATGCTCTGCTCCTCTCAGTCTCCCTGAAGAGCACCAGTACTGGTGTTGAGGCCCACTGAAGGAACCATTACAGGGGTTTTGGACTACGTGGATGTTTGTGCTCACATAGAAGAAGCTTCAACCACTTCTGTCTACCCACGAGGATCAAAATTACAGGGGATGCTGCAGTGTAATGTGGTTCTCATTTTTGGCTCCTCTTATTTGAGAGGAAATTGACTCCCAAAAGTTAACATGATATTCATAAAGTCCTTCTTAAACCCCTGAAGATTCACCTGAATTTCCTGTGCAACAGCTGGCATGGGTTTACAATAAATGGGAATAAACTGGTACATAGCTCTTGTAATTGGCACAGGGATGAGCTTTGCTCCCTTTTAAACATTTGTGAAGCCAGATGACCTAGGCTAGCAGCAACAGGGTGTACCCCGAACTGTAATTATTTTATAGCTTCTATTTATTTTTGGAATATCAAAATTTATGACAGTCACTAAAACAGATGGATTAAACCCTGAATGTAAACACATCATGATAGAGAGGTTGTTTTGCTACCATCCCAAGGTAGCATCAATTTGCAAAGTACATGGCAGTATCAAAGAGCTCTCTATTGATTAAACTTTGAAAATAAAATTGCACCACTTATCATAGGCTGTTTGCAAAAATGCCAATCATTATAATACTCACATAAGCATACTGCATCTTCCCCCTGAACTCGTTAAATATATTTCTGAGACTCTATCCTGAGCTGCCTACATGTGGAAAAAAATATCATTCAGATAACACATTAACATTTATAACCAGTATTTAAAGATGTGCATGGTGCCATCTCAAATGATAAGGGTCTTGTCAGCATTTCCAGTATAAGCTTCATTTCAGGGAATAGAGGGGGGGAGTGGCAACACTGTATTTCAGCTGTTTTAAATGACACCAACACGAAGCCTGACATACAAGGTGTCAATCTAATTGTACCTATCTTTTAGAGATAGGTGCATCTTTCATGTCCACATTCAGTTTAAAAAATAGTGAAATTCTCAATACATCATTGCAAACTACCTGGAAAGTGTTGTCATTCTGCTCGTGCATACAGCATCCTACACAATTATAATTCTAAGTCTAAACCTTCATATGACAAAAGCTCTTAAGGTATGGAACAAAAATGGTATGACCCCCTTCTCACAGTTATACTTGCACTCTACAGAAGAAAGAAAGCGATAAGCAAAACAGTTAACCATACAACAATGGCTGGTCCATGACTCATGTTATCAGATGTTCCTGCAGTATCAAAATACTAATAATACTGAGTACAAATGTTAATAGCAGAAAGGGTAAAAAAAAACAACTAAAATTTTGGAGAGGAAAGTTGTAGGTGCAATGCACCTACAGGAGTTCTGCTACAGGTACAGTGTAAGCAGTGATTTGCAAAATGAGACCTGTTAGTTGTTGATGTTAAAGTTATCCTGTCAAAAGGAAATATATTAGTATTAGTAAAACAAATTATCAAAAGTGAAAAATTAGCTGTCATAAGGCAAAAGAGGCTTAAGGAAGTCACAATGTCTCTAAAAAGGAAGGTGTTGAAAATCTTATACTTGAGATGATCTGGACCACCAACCAGTTAATAAGAAAATGGCTGCAAAGGAATGACCTCATCCCTATATAATTCCAAGTGCATCAGTAACACCAATTAGAAATAATAAAGCCAAAAACTTCCGTTTACAAAAGCAACAATATTTCTAGTCAGAAAGCTCAAACGTTAACCAGTGTAGTGGTTGCAAAGCAAAAACATTCTGGAGCAAATATGTGTGCAAATGGGTTTTCCATATTCCAAGACAAAGTTGATTACTAAGGCTGACTGAGCTGTCCTCTTCTCCTCCTAGCTTTACTTGCTGCTCAGTTACAAAGTGAACATAAAAATCTCCTGCTGTGCTTTTATTGCTTTACAGGAAAAAGACTGATAGATGGTAAAAAAAGAGATTATACAAAGGATAGGCAGTTAGTCAAAAATTATATGCTTTGGAATGGAAAGAAATGCCACAAGTGTTATGGAATGCATACACACACATATTGAGGCCAAATACTCATGTCCTCTTGCCAAAGCTGCTCCATTTCACATGGAATCTCATGGACTAGAAAGACACCACACAAGGAACAAGATCCCCATGTGTAGCAGCTAGGCACATACTTAGCCACTACTGAACAGATTCAGGTGTCCCCTGGTGTCCCCTGGCTAGAAGAGAATGAATAAATATGTTCAACACCCTAGACCACAATTACTACAACATAAAGCAGAAGTACTATCATAGCTTTCTATTGTCCTTTCAGTTAATGTGCATGTTTGGCACATTGCTGATTTGCTTTGGAATGAGCCTATCAAGACAGAGACGGCCCTGAGGATGGCCAGGAAAACAACTTCAAGCTCAGGTACACTGCAATGTTAAAAATTGAGATATCAAACCATTTTAAGCACCATCAGAATCTGACCCCTGTCAATAGGGGAGGAAATTCTGAGTATGCCAACTTTCTACCTGAGCACCTAAATCTCACCATAACATGTCATACAAGATACTTGAGATTTATGTTTGTGTATAACTCCCCAGAGTAGAAGTCAGCTGGAATCCTGATCCCATGAAGTCAAAGGGACATTTGTTGGTGGCTGAAGTTTAGGTCAGGATTTTATGTATTGTGCTTTGTGCAATAACAACTCAGGGAGCTACTTCAGATGCTAAATAAATTTTAAGGTTTCCATGGAGTTTGAAATACTTTATTCTAAGAGATTATCCCCAACATATTAATGCAACTAACATTCTCATAAGTCCTAATTGTCTCATCAATTTCTTTTCAGGCCACTTGGAGTTATACATCACACTTCAAAGTTGGCATCTGTACAACCAGCCTCCAGAAAGAGAAATATTATACGGTATTTTTCAGGTAAATGATTACTGCTCAGAGACAGCAAAGTTTCTGGCTAGAGTGATGTGGAAAAGATTGCAGGAAGAAGGGAGTAATTTTCTTTAGTCAAAAACTGAAGCCTTTAATTCTCAGAAACTTAACATTTCTTTTTTTCCTCCGACTTAGTATACCACCTTTTTCAGAAGTAAACTGTTTCCTTTGTCAGTGTAATCTCTTCTTTCCTATTGACTAAAGGTGGCTTCTTGGCCTGCACTGTGTTGAGTGACTAACCATAAACTGGCTTCAGCTCATACACCAGAAACCACCATCTCAGTCCCACAGGCTCTTTTGTACTGAGGTAAACTTTACACAGTGAAGTACTCACATCGAACCTATGCAAAAACAAGACCTTTAAACAGCCTTTTAAATAATAGTGAGTGTCTGATCTGAAGTGAAAACATTTTCAAACCATAGAGCCCTTTCAATCCTGGAGCGGTTCCTCCAGAAAACACACACTAACGTCGTCTCCTCCTCCTTCTTTCTTCTAGAATTTTTTGCTGAGCAGATGTCATATGGTCTGGAATATCTCTTTGATCAGTTTGGGACAGCTGTCCTGACTGTGCTCTCCCAAGACCTTGCTCCTTCCCAGCCTACTAGTGAGGGGGGGATGTTGGAGAGACAGCCTTGATGCTGTGGGAACACTGCTCAGCAGTCACCGGAACACTGGTATCTTATCAAAACCCTTTTAGCTACCAACAGCCAGCACAACACTGTGAGGGCTGCTATAGGGAAAGCTAACTCCATCTCAGCCAGACCCAATGCAATGAGGCCAGGCTGAAACCTTTCAGCTGGTTGAGGCAATTTGCAGTCACTTTCACTGAAGAAGTGTGACACTAAAATCTCTAATCGCACCACCTTTCATCAAATCTGGTTCAAGTTTTTTGTGAAGGGAGGGGACCTTGACTGACAGCCAGACATGCACACATACTGCGCACATACACAATTACATTCCTGTTAGAAAGCAGGTGAAAAACACAAAAGCCAATGGCTACCCAATTTTTTCTCCAGTCGGCAACTGTTCACAAACATCTCATGGAATGAACAATGGAAGGAATTTTTGGGAACACACAGAGTCTGAAAAAATATGAGTGTTTTCTACTCATGTCATTTTTTTTCTGGAGCAAAACCAGAACTATGTGACCTCTGTGCATAATGACAACTCAATGACACGGCTCTCATTCTGAATGTGGAATATGCAGTGCTCACCGTGAACTGCTCAAAAATAATCCTCAGGCCATGATTATTCATAGAAATTATTTGGTGAGTAATTTCAATTAAATAAATTCAAGGAATCAAGAAAAATAGGCTAAACTAATAGAATGCATTATTTATGATGAATAATTCATTTGGAGCAACTTTCTCCCACTATTGCAGAAAGCTAGCTCAAGGCACAGGGCACTGAAGTCCCACTTAAGCCCTGTTTTGAGATCTTAATTGGGGGCTTTCATGATGAATCACTCTGGGCTGGCCCTCTGCCCAGGACTGAATTTCACCCATTGCTCCTGCTCCTCACATATTGCTAGATATGTCATTAGCACAGTGGGATTTGTGTTCTTTCAACTTTACTGCCATAAAAATAATGATATGGAGAGATTTCATTATGTTTCTTTTACTGCTAATAAATAAAGGGAAGAAACCTCTCACATCAACTCACCAGACTTTCAACCGTGAACATTCATCATACCCATACATCAACTGCATTATGCAAATATGAGCCCCATGTCCATTGAAGTAAAGCAAGAAGACCTGATAATTTAAACAAGACTCTCTGAATCACTACAAACACTTGTGTGCACTTCTGCTTGCATGATGGGACATTTCCAGTTAAAAACATTCACAGCATGTAACACATAGATTATCTGAAAAATTGCACTTATAAATGGTAGTGGTAGATATTACTGTAGACATTCATGCATTTGAAATGCAATAAATATAAATCCATTCTTGTTTTAAGGATGGAAAAAAAAAAACCACGCTTTTTTTTTGTTCTTGATGCTCAGCAATGCCAGCACAGAATATCTGTCATCAGGAAGATTCATCTCGCTGTTCCTATCAGAGAAAAAGACCCATTGACATGATGAAACAAAGTACTTCCAAAAATATTTAAACCACTCAATAAAACCTAAGTACAGGCTTTGAAGTTAAACATTTGTTCAAAGATCTGATCCAAATCCCACTGAAATCAGTAGGAGTCCTTCCATTGACACCAAAGGGCTTTGGATCAGACATACTACTTTGCTGAATAGGATGAAGACATCCATAAATATCAACTGTCTTACAGTACTTTGCTGGGCCCTGTTAGTGTGAGTGTAGAAGGGGAGTGCAGATTAGTTTTTCTATGCAAGAAAGTAAAAAAAATAATAATTTGGCTAAATCTAAAATAATGTTCAGTCTTAATCACATAGTGGTAAGTCTGTCAGTATCCCCAAAGCACAGACTACCTGGGATGCTTTCTGACAGACAGCTTCTATATCACA
>NW_008669679.1:104227-108832 GCF_000695815.1 Acanthisitta chloris
CCAAATTCCCTTCTTAAGACAGTTAGGATTCTATATTAATGATACAAAACATCATAAATTCATAGTTCCACTGCTGTGGTTTATACCACCAGTATAGAATCATGTTGTGCTGTTACAAAACTGATTGCCACAGATATACTGAAATAAATCATGACAAAGTCTCTTTGCAAAAAAATTATATTGCAGTTAGGTAACGGGTCTCAAAAATGCCTAACCTTGGCCAGGGTCTGACTCCATGCAGGAAGCAGAAACAGAGGGAAGAGTTAGCATGTTGATTTTGTCATAGTTCATTAAATTGTTTTATTTATACAGTAGGTAGTCATGAAGAGTCAGTAAACAGTATTCTGAAGTAGGGCAGCTCTCCATATGCTTGAATGGTTGGGAGAAATGGAGCTAAAAAACGCACCTGCAAACCAATGAAATTCATTACGGTTGATGGCAAAGGCAACTGCTGATTGCCAGTAAAAGGCAACTCAGTAGACACTACACACTCTGGAGTGCTCCTCTGGCTGAAAACTGGCTCATTCATCAGCTCTCCTTCCACAGAGACTTCATCACAAGCATCTCCCTCCTCTGCCTCTCTCAGGCATGCATTGCTCCATTTCACTGTTGCTGGGCAGAGCGGGTGATTGGGGATGGATGCCAGGGCCATGGAGGGCAGAGTCAGCCAGCTCCTTCCTCTCTGTCTTTCATGCTCACCCTCCTTCACTCATCCCCTGCTCGTTCCTTGCCCAAAGAAAGTGAAAGGCAGAGACTCCTCTTTCATCCTGTCCTTTACAGCATACTTCCCAGTGCTGCTGGATGAGATAAAACCTTGGATTACAAGTAACAATTATTGTGCATACTGCTCACTGCTAAATCTGGAAACTGTTTATTTCTTTAATAATTACTTTTAAGTGAGGCTCAAAAATATCCCACTTTACAGTATAGGAAAGATGCCAAAAAATGTATGTACTCATGGAGGGAGAATGTCTCCAACTACAATTAGGCACATACACACAGAGGCATACAGAGACAGCAAGAACACATGGCACTTGTTGAAGAGCAATGATTATCTCAGAGCCCTAAAAGCTGATATGGAGTAGACATCTTATAGGCAGCTCATGAGGAAGACATGAGATGACAAACACCCAAATTTACAAATTCCGATTGTTTGATTATATCTGTCATCAGGTTTTGTTCACAGAAATCAATACTGTCATCTATTTATACCATACCAATAAACCCTTCCTTACTTGCCAGCAGCATCCAGGCTACCTTAATAGTTTCTGATGATGAGTAAAACTTAAATCCTGCCCTCCATCCAATTCACAGAGCTTTTTGCTTCATTTGTTGCTGCCTTCTTTTCTTTATTCTGTGAGATTTCGTGGATATGCTTCTACCTTCTTTGTTTACATACAGAGAAACAAAACCAGATAAACTGATAAGTAAAGATATGTAAGCAGTGTTTAGCATCCACCTGCAGATACAATGTAGAGAAAGTAAATTATTTCCAGACTTTTTCTGCTCTTGATATTTACTCTCCCAGAAGGACAGCAGCATGATGTGCACTAGGCAGGAAGGGTAATGATCTGTGCCAAATTTTATGTGCTTATGCTTCATGCCGTGGTCTGGGTTCTTTTGTCCCTGCCAGCAGATAAAGTAGTGGCTTTAGGACTGTGCAGGAGCCAAGAGGTGTATGTAGCAGCATAGGACTAACACAGACTATTTGAAGTTTGTTAAGGCTAGTATCAGGCAAGTATTCAGCTCATACTTGCTCTGCAGCAGTTTGGGAGTGCCCCCATGGGAAACAGGTATGGGATAATTAGGAGCTCTTCAGCCAGCAAACAAAGGTATTACAAGGATCAAAATTTCAAACTGAAGGTAGCTAGATACAGAGTTGTAAAGAAAACACATTTTTTTTACCTGTGGGAGATGAAACCTATCGGAACAATTTGCCAAGTGTTATGGAAGATTTTCACCATATTTAGCAATTGCTAAAATATGCTTGGATGTGTTATTGGTCTCTTGTTTTTCTCTTTTTCCTATGAAGTATGGTTTAGTTTAAAGAGGAATTAATTCCAATTTGGCTGATGGCCTGGGTTATGCAAGATCCAAAAGCCACAACAGTTCCATTAAGCCTCATAATCTATGAACTGTACTCAGTCTTCATAACTTTGCTCAAAAAGGAGGATGAACGAATGTAGCAAAGTGTTTGGGAATAAAAGAAACCCTCACAATGCTTACAAATCAGGCGTAACACTGAGTTTCCCCAAATCCTCATGGGCTTCTGTAGCAACCTGCCTCCTGGCCTTCCATTCCTGGAGGCTCCCAGATAGTCACAGCCTGAAAATGTTCCTGCATTCAACATGCAAAATAAAAAGGCAGTAAAACAGGTGGAGGAAAAAAGCTGGTTTTTTATACTGTTTTTAATTGAAAGGATTATAAAACACTTCAGGCACGCTGAGAAATCATGACTTTGTTCCTAAATAAAAAGCAGTAGCTTTTTTTTTTAAATCCTTGTTCCTCCTCCTACAACAGTGGTTATTATATGCATGCATTTGCAGTGTAATAGAATCAGTATCATCTCTGTGTCTTATTACTGTTGCAATCCCCTAACATGCTGTTCCTTCCATCCCACATGAATCTGGTAATTACTGCTGAGGCATGCCATGAGTACGCTTTCCCTTTCAAGGCAGCAGCAGCAGTTACCACAAACACATTTCATAAGTATTAGTAAACACAAGCAAGTGGGACAGTATATGTTGCCTCCTAAGCCAATTCCAGGACATGACCCTTGCTCACCAGAAAGCTGAATGTCACTGAAACTCATGGACATGAAACAAATGTACACTGTGAGACGAGGGGAAAATGCATTGGACTTCCTTCTGCCTTCATTTCTGCGGTGTGTCGGAGCAAGCCCTGTGAGTGCTGGCAGTGCAGGGCTGTTCAGGTGAGGTGTGATGAAGGCAGGTTACAGGAACGTGTGTGTGCCTGTGTCAGTGTGTCAGTGTGGGCAGGTGTGTGTGAATATGCTTCTTTCGGAAAAAGTAAAAAAATCAACCTGGATCTACTTTTACCTTCTCTTTTTAGGCTCATGCCCCTCAGAAAGACCTGAAAACAGGATTTGCTACATCCTGTAACTAGTCCAATTTTGCTCCCCAAACACCATATCCTAATGTTTAAAGCAGAAAACAAGCAAAAAATCTCACAGAATAATCTGGCTGCTGGTATATTAGTGTTGTAAAACCACAGATCTGCCACACACATCTTTCTTGATCTCAACAATTTTTGCTCCTGAATTCAGCTGGATAAAGAGTTAGAATGGAGCAGCTCTGAGTGAATTTCAGACTCCAAATCTTGTTGAAATTCACACAGCACCACACCAAAAGCATCCTCCAATGTGGGATGCTCCTGCTCTTTTCATAACCTCCCCAAATTTTAGATAGGGAAGCTGCAACTGCTCCAATCCTGCTCCAGCACCATTCCTCCCCAGCAGCACTGCAAAGGCATCTGTGCTGCTGCTGCAGGATGTTAACCTTTTCTGATCTCAAGAACTGAGATACGAATAGACAACATTACTGCTGCTCCTAATATGTGGACTGTGATACGTAATGGCTAAAGAATACCACGAGGTGCCAGTACCACTTTTGCCAAGTCCAGCACTCTTTTGGCAGCAAACCTTTACATTCTAAAGACTAAGCGAAGTGCATACAGTTCCCTATAAGAATCTGGCAAAATTGCACCCTGCCATATTAGCACTTTAAAAATTCGTTGTGAAGTGTCTTTCCCCCCTTCTCCCCTCCCTCCCTGCCTTGTGAACTCAATGTTTTACCTTTCAGATAAGAGAGAAGGACCAGCCATGCTTCCCCATCAAACAGATGTGTGTCCAGGGCATGGGGCTTAAGTAAAGTCACAATAACTCACATCAGCATCATGTTCTTTGTAAAGGTAGCCAAACACTACACGACACGGCAATGGGGCAATGGGACTAAACCAGAACAGTGGGATTGATGGCATTAGATGCGGTCTTAACTGCTCAGCCCTCGGGAGAGCATTCGACCGGGTGTAGGGATTCAGGCTTGGGACTGCCGTTACCTGCCAGCCCGGCTTGACGGAAGGTGCTGAACTTCCCTGAACCTGTAGAAAACACCAGCAGGCTGGGCAGAGCTCGGCACGGCGGTTGGGGAAGGGGGCGGCTGCAGCCGGAGCGGGGGATCGATGCTGATGCCAGATCCAGGATTCGCAGCACCGCTGCTCCGCGAGACAGCTTGTGCGTGTGTGTGACGTGCGTGTGTGCGGTGTGTGAGCGCGTCTGTGTGTGAGCGTATCTGTGTGTGCGGTGTGTGTGTGCGGTGTCTGTGTGTGCGGTGTGCGAGCGTATCTGTGTGCGGGGTGTGTGTGAGCGTATCTGTGTGTGCGGTGTGTGTGAGCGCGTCTGTGTGTGCGGTGTGTATGTGAGCGCGTCTGTGTGCGCGCTTGCCGCTTGGCTCGTGCCGAAGAAGCTGTTTGACTTGCTCTCGATTTTGAGGGTACGGATTTAGGGACTCGGGGCCAAAAATTCTCCGGACCCAGGTAAATCCGCTCGTTACCTGATTCCCCTTCGCGGTTCTGCGGGCGCCGTGC
>NW_008669680.1:0-742 GCF_000695815.1 Acanthisitta chloris
TCCCCCAATTAAATATTCCCAGTGAAACACCCTGGACTAATTGTAGTTCATTCGCTCCTTCACTTCTTCCCCAGGGTCTGAACACAGAGGAGAACTTGAGGTTGAAAATGCTAATGATAACAGGTTGTGTTAGCAGCAATGTATTGGAAAAAATGAAATAAGGATAGAGCTCGACTCCTGTCAACCATCTCCCTCTCCACCCACCTCCCTCTCCCTGTCCCCTCTTGCCATGATGTGAGGTGGTTAATAACCCAGGGGTCCTGCTCATGCTCTTTGGCTACTGTAAATTTAAATTGCATCCTGGCTAGATCCAGCAGAAAGATTAAATAGAACTGGTGAGCATAAGGGAAAGGGAAAGCAAAAATCCTCCTTGAACTATCTCCCAAACATTCCGGTATATCCATGAGGCTCAAAGGGGCTGGAACTCAGGCAGCTTTTACCCCTGTCTGGATCCCAGCCCTGAGAGCAGCTGTGCTGGTATCCAGGGAGGCTAGAGGGACTGAAAAGCCTCTGGGCTGCATGTCCCAAACACAGGGTTGCTGTCGGCCTCCAGGCACAGTCCTTAGAGAGCAGCTGCAGGACTGTCTGTGGTGAGAGGTGCCAGGGCCGTGGGGGGTGCAGGGGTCTGCACAAAGGCAGCTCAGCCGTGCTCTGACAGGGAAGAGAGACTACCCTGTCCACGATAATCAGAGCTACATGAACAGCGAGTAAGCCCTGAGGCCCATGCTGGGCCTTGACAGGA
>NW_008669681.1:0-360 GCF_000695815.1 Acanthisitta chloris
TTGCACTCCCAGTCTGACACATGCAATGCAACTACAATGCACCCCCGCGAGGGTCAGGGGCACCTCCCGCCAGGGCTGGGGCTCTCAGCCACCTCGTGCTCCCCATCCCAGCTCACCTTGTCGATGGTGCCCTTGGGGGGGCTGCCCAGCTCCAGGCTCTCCCGCAGGCAGCTGCTGGCCTTCTCACAGTGGCTCAGGGGGGCCTGGCTCCCGTCCTGCTTGCTCAGCAAGGCGCGGACGGCCCTGAAGGCGTGCAGGGCGGCGCGGGGAAGGGGCTTCCTGTGAGGAGCAGGGGACACCGTCACTGCAGACACCTCGCTGGTTTCCAACACACACCAGGTGCTCCAAGTGTGTTTACAG
>NW_008669681.1:412-1248 GCF_000695815.1 Acanthisitta chloris
TGCCATCCCCGTCTCCAGTGCCCTCAACACTCACTCAGAGCTCTGCAGTGCCCGGGGCATGGTCTCCACCAGTGGGTAGAGGCGCTCAGCCCCCTCCTCATCTCCCTGCAGCCAGTGAATAACGATGCCAATGAAGGATGCCCACCATTTGGACACTGGGTCGGTGCCTGCGGGGCAGGAGGGACACAGGAGCGGGATGTCCCCATTCTCATGGCTCCCCACGTAAAATGTCCCCAATGGGAGACACGCCAGCCTCACCTGTGACACCTGCCAAGCTGGAGGTGATGGAGGGCGTGGGGCCAGGTGTGCCACTGACGTCCGAGCAACCATTGAGCAGCTGGAGGTACTCAAGGGCATCAGAGAACCGCCTGCAGGAGAGGGACTGTGAGGGACTTGCCCTGCACCAAGCAGGAGGAGCAGGGTGCCCACCCCAGCACTCACCCCTCTCCCTGGGCAGCAGGGCGGCTGGGCTCGGGCATGGCCACGCAGCACAACGCCTTCTCCAGAAGGTGCTCACGGAAGAGCTGGGTCACCTGTGCCAGCGGGTCCACTGCGGCACAGAGAGAGGGTCAGCAGGTACGCCAGCACCCCAAAACAGGGCGTGAGGGGCCTTAGGGGCTTGGGGTCACCTGGGTTGCCAGCAGAGCTGTAGATGGTCTCCCTGGGGACACCCTTGACTGCCCAGTCCCCGTCCACGAAGAAGCGGTGGCCCAAGGGATGGCAGAGCCACTGCATGGCAGGAGGCACAGCCCCACCATGGGACAGGGCCACGCGCCGGGCGCTGCAGAGGAAGGGGCGCTGTGGGGAGAGCAGCGTGTCAGGGGGGATCCCAGACC
>NW_008669682.1:0-5469 GCF_000695815.1 Acanthisitta chloris
TAAAAATAAATTAATAAATAATAAACCTCCCTGATTTCAAAAAATTTGCAGATATTAATAGACAGCTAAATTTCATTAAAACTGACAGCTATGAAATGATCTATTTCTAGTAAGTCATCTTATTAAAGTGAGTATGGTGGTTTTTGGCTTCTGGGAAAATAACAGTAAAATGTTTTTCAAATCCCACTAGCAAAAATGTGAGGCTTTTGGAAGTGTGCAGAGAACCTTGTATTTGACTTTGGTTCCAGCAACAAAGGTGTTTTATTTTTTGTTCTTAAAAAAACCCTTACTTGTTGTCAACATATATAGTTGTGTCAGAGTGAGTTTTCCTAAATATAACTACCAAAAAGAGATGTCCTTTGCTCACAAAATATTACTCCAATGTACTTGGTATATTCACTGTGCATTAGCCAAGAATCACCCATCTTGCATTGTATTCCTGTGTTTTGTACCATAACCAGTGTGCATCAGTAAGAGATTCCAGAGTGCCCAGTCCTGCTGAGATCTAACCCTTACATTAGCACATCATTTAAATGAAGGATTTGCACATGGAGAAAGTTGCTGCCTGGGATATTGCAGTTGTCAGAGTTGAACTCAACCTCTGTGCTGTAAGCAAGGATCAGTTAGCAACAACCCCCTCCTTCTCTCCAGCATCTCCTCCTTCTCCTCACCTCCCTTGACCTCATGTTTCTACAACAGCTGTGGAAAATCAAATTGTCCTGCAAACCTGCTTTCTGCTGGCCAGCTGGCAGCATGGACCAGGACCAGGAGTGCCAGAACCTTACAGCTGTACATATACCACTGCCTCTCCATCTGTAGCATATGCCATATGCCAGTCCCTGAAGTAAGCTGAGGGGAGGATCAATCCAAAATGAAACTTTCATCAGAATCTGAAAGTGTTCCTTCCCACTTTCTCACCTTGCTCCTCTGATCTTTTCTGCTAGTCATTTATTCTCTTCTCCCTTCCTCCATGCTCTTGGAGTCATATGCAGAGAATTGATTCAAGCTTGTGGCCCACTGTTATATCTTTTAGCAAGTATAAAAAATTCTGTGTGACCTTTTGAGTAGAAGGTGTGGCAAGTACCACTTGTCTTGAGTAAGTAATGTAAATGTAGGATTTACTGCTCCATGTTTTCAGGCAAATCTGTTCAGGCAATCTACAGTTGATTTGATTTTTCTTTCCAATGAGGTCAACACAGTGCATACAAGTGGGTTACGAGGAACAAGAGGTTGACTCAAAGATATGGTCAGTTCTGTCTTACTAAAATAAGAGTGCCCATCTAAAAACACATGCATTTTCTATCCTAAGTTATTTAAAATCTCTATTTACTTCAATAATGATTTTCCTCTTGAAAAGCAAAGGCAGATATTCCTTCACTTCCCAGATTTCTGAACAGCTTAAAACAGAGGTGGCAAGAAGCCAACATGCTTAGTAATGTGCAGTGGCACTCTGAAGGCAAACATGAACAATAAAAATATCCTTCTGCACTGGTAGGGCTGATCACATTTAACTGGAATGTGGATTTCATTATGTGTTAAAAGATGAAGCCTCCTGCCATTCCAAAAGCACAGCCCTCACTACAGGCGGACGGAAACTGTATGCAGAGAGAATTCAGGGCAGATGTACTTGTTTTTTAAAAAAAGCATCCTAGATGCAGTTGAGAAAAGATTGTAACAGTGGAGTAAAGGTATTAGAGCTCTCTTACTCTGACCTGTGTACATGCCTCTTCTTGTATAGCCTTTTTGCCCAATAGAAAAAAAGTCAAGGATTCTGAGTTCAGCAATATTAATTTTTTCTTGCTCATAGGTCATTCTTCTAAGTAGATCCAAAGTTAATTTTTGAGAAAAAATAGAACCTGCCTTTTGTTTGTACTATATTCACTTTCTGTCTTTTCTGAGTGTTACTTGATTTAAAAAAGAAATAGACCAAAAAGTCCAACAGCAGTGCTGTCCTGGAATTTTTGACCTGCCTCTTATACTGGTTGTTGCCTGTTGATTGGATCTGGATGCTTAACCATATGTTGAAGATTTCACTTGTAAATTATGGTACTACTCAAAGTGCCTAACCTCAAGTATCTAACTTAAAAGCTAAAGGTATCTTTTTCTCTCTTTGGGTTGTAGAGAGAACACTTGTTCCTCAACTGTAAGTCTACCAACTACTCCTAAACTGCCTTCTCCAAGTACCAGGGCGAATTCTTTCCTTCCCTTGTATTCTTATTTTTCTTCACTCATCCAAAACTATATTTATAATAGTACAACCTGTCACAGAGATCCAGGCTAAGGTGCTTTCTAGAGCAATAGCAGTGTTGCTAGAGATTCTATTTCCCTTAGAACCTAGTTAAAATTTAAAAGGCTCAAATCTGACCCTTTGGTAAGTGAGAATTATATTCCTTTCCTCCCCCTTCAAATATTTATATTGAATAAACCAAATTTGTTTGCATAACTCTGAAAAGTTGCCATCTGGCAACCTGCTGTCTCAATTCATGGCAGAGTGTTTTGTTCCTGCCAATTTGAAGCCTTTGTTTTAAAATCTGTGCTGAAAACAACCCAATTCTCTTTCCCCTGAAGTCAGTGGCAGAACTCCCACTAGTTTCTGAGGGAGAAGGATCAAGCCTAGACAATAATAGAAGGTAATTTTAAAAAAAATAAATTCAAAGTATCATCAAAGGAATTGCATTCCTAATTCTATTTGTCGCTGCTTTGAAAACATAATGGCAAGGTTTTGCATATATCAGTCAATAGCTCCAGGCAACTTGAAACTGTCTGAATTAACTACTGTACTTCTCAGTAAGGTCTTTTTTTTTATTTTTAAAAAGAATAAATCCCCATGGGAAAATAAAGGAAAACATTTGAAATGGTGCATACAATACTGTGTTTTCTTTTCTGAAAGCTAAAAGAAGTTGCTAAGTAATTCTATTATTCATCACTCAATAAATAGAGATTTTCTGGAGCAGGTTGAATTATAGGACATAAGATCATAGCCATACAGCTTAGGCTGAAATCCCATCAGATATCATAACTAAAAAGAAGGCAACTTGAGCCCCAAGGATAAAATAGGGTGTTTAAGAAACAAGTGGTGATTCACCATGCTCTAACTCCTGCAGAAATCTTTATATTTATTTTAGGGGGAGCTGGATCACTTTTTCCTCATGCTTTCTTTGGTGCCAAATTTGAACTATGCCACAGTTGTAGGCCCCTATGGTTAAACAGAAAGCTGAAAACTTGATGACCTTTGATTGCAGAAATCTGTACAACACCCCCTTCCCAAAGTGAAAAGTTGGCCTCCATGTTCTGGCCCATTTCCAGGTGAATTCAACTCTGCATCTCTGGAATTACCCTGTTTTTCAGCCATGAATAAATATATATTTCATTTCCTTTGTTTAAAACCTTTGTGCAGTGTTACAAAATGGCTGTGGTATTCTGATCAGAGATAGCTGTGTGTCACTGGGAAGGAAAGTAATACCTGCTGAGGTCCCTGGGCTTGTAAATAGCTGTTATTATTAGAAATGGTACTGATCTTTCCTTCCCTCCTGCAGACTGCCTGTTTCAGCATAACCCCAGCATTACAAAAACAACCCCACACATATAGATATTATCTGAAAAGTAAATTCAGAGCAGATGTCCAGAAGTACTTGCTACCAGCAATCAAGATTCACAGAACATCAAGTTAAGCAGGACAAAATCTACAAAGAAAAAGCAGAACAAAAGCACAGACTGAGATGAGAGGTGGGAAAGTCACCTGCCCCAAGCTGAGTGCAAACCTTAAGGTATAGTTGGTAGATAGACCTTTTTTAAACTCTCACCCTTGCTATGCCTGCAGGAGATCAGGGGTTTTGGCATCACTATTATTTTAACTAATGGACTGGTTCTGCTTTTGAGTGATGGAATGTGAGCCATATTGGCTTCCCACAGGTAGAAGGAAAACACTACTGGTCCTACTTATATGCCAGTTAACATCTGGAATCACTGTGGATGCAGCAAAGAAAACTTAAATGTGATGCTGGGTGCTGGGTTTTTGGAAGATGAAGATCTAAATGCTTGAAATTTTGCATTTTTAGTTTCATTCTCTCCCTTCTTATCACACATATAAAATTATTTGTACACGTAAACTGACTCCATACAGAAATGTAACGATCAGAACCTACCATTTTATTCAGGAAGGTAGTTTCATCCACTTTTTTGTGTGCCTTTAGATGTAGAAGGCCATACAAAGCCTAGCTGCTGGTCTGCAACTGCATATTATTTACCCAAAACTTTCTCTGTGAAAGGTGTGTAGCTGATGCAGGACATTGCACCTGACGCTGTGCTGGCTTTTACCTGTGAAATCCTTGTAGGATTCCTCTGATTCTTACAAATATAGTGATGTCTTCCATTGGAAAGAAAATAAAAGTGCCTCAAGCTGTCTTGGTGATGGAAAAACCTAAAACAAAACTGTCAAATTTAATCCAGTCGAAGAAAAGGCAAACATCTGAGAACCACAAAGCTGGGATCTTGACTCATGGTGCGAAGCTGGATGTATTTGGACATGGGTTTGTAATCTTTCCCATTTTTTCTCAGGATGTAAGGATATCCTGAAGTAGGGGAATGGAAGTAGTGTTATTGATATAACATTAAAAAAAGTGTTTTGTTCCCACTACATGCTAGCTCTTACAGCAGCTTGGATGTAAGCTTTCATTTCCTGTGCCACTAGGAAATGTATACGTTCAGTGGGGATCAACAGACAGAATCATTCAAGGGAGACACTGTGCTTCAGTAGTTGCAGCAGGGAACTTAAAAAAGGTCCTGGTCTGGTTTCAGCATCTTTTTGGGTATTTTTTCACTCTGTGACCTCAGATGACTCACTTGACCTCTACAGCTACAAAGTCAAACAGCTGCAAAGGCAGGTAAAGGAGCCCTGCACTGCAGAGGAGGTACAGGATCTAAACTGAGACTCTCTGGGGAAACAACTACTGTGTTTTGAACTGACAGCATTTGAGATTTATGGATGTAAAAAGTGTTGAAAAGTAAATCACTTCAAGTATCTGATTATGAAGCAGTGTCCATATACTCTCCTTCATGGATCATTTCAAAACCCACATTGACAGCATTGGCTGTTGTGTCCTTCATGTGTATGGACTTAAGCTGCCTAAACGATGATGAGTTAGCTAACAAAGATAACAAGTATTTAAGGAAGATAAATTCTCTCCCAGCTGAACTCTGATGGTCAACAAATTCAGAGCCTGCAACATTTTAGTACAGCTTTGCTTAAGCCAGGCAACGTGACAGACCATGCACTGTCAGGCTCAGCAGGCCCCGGTGCATTGCCAGACAGAAGATGCAGTGAGCCAAGAGTGTCCTTCTACCTGGGAAGAGGCCATATCCACCAGAGAATGGGCTCAGGAGTGTCCTGTGGCAAATTACATTGTGAAAGTCACTGCTAGCATGAATGAGCATGACTATTTGGGTATGAGTGCTGCTGGGCGCTCACTT
>NW_008669682.1:5492-8849 GCF_000695815.1 Acanthisitta chloris
TTTATTTATTAAAATATTCTGATATAGTTATAGCCAAATATTCAATAAATATTTATTCTTCATTAAAAGAGATCCATATTTTCCAGTCCTTAGTGCTGCCTCATGTCCTGTGATGCACAACTGGAAATTGCCAGTTTTAATAATAAGATGAGAAATATTCAGAAAAAAAATTTAAATTGACCTGAATTGAGTCTTAAATTGGATACTATGATAATCTTTATCTCACCTGACACAGGGTGCTGCTAGGAAAAGAGACATTTGTCTGGTGTCTCAAGTATGAACTCCCACTGATAGTGCTGGAATGATCACCTCTGGTGAGATTTAATATTCAAATTATATTTCTAAAATGTAATGTCATTACTCTGTACTTAGTTCAGGCATACTGAGAGAGCTTCATAAGGTTTGCTGTGAACTTTTTTCCTTTTTATTCTTCCCCTCCCCATTCCTCTATTCCTTTCTTCCTTTCCTTGTCCCCTTTCCTTTCTTCCTTTTTCCTTTTCCTTCTTCTTACCCTTGTTCTCTTCCTCCTCCCTCTTCTATCCCATTTGCCTCTCCCTCTCTAGTTCCCTTTTGATCTCCATCTCCCTTTTGGTTTTATCCCCTTCTTCACTCCCCTCATCCCCCAGCCTTTTCTTTTTGTTTTTGCTTTCAAACAGGGAGAGAAGAAGAGAGGGAGGGAGGAAGGGAGGGTAGATGGAGAAATGTACACAAATTTTGTTCTCTTGGTTTTCTTTATTTTCTCAGGCAGGTTTCTTCTTTCCTGATCTGATTTCAGTTGTGCTGGTGTAAATCAAAATGAAATAACATATAGTCAGAGATCACACTATGAATTATTGGTTCTCATGTTGGGTTTCTAGTCTAACAGTATCCCACAAAAACTAATTTCAAACACAAATTTGGATTGGATTTATGAAAGTCCAAATCTTGGAAAATCTACAGAGGTTTAATTTGTTATAAATTACCCATCAAAAGCACCCCATAAAAGTGCTGGTAATATTTAGATGGGATTGCTGCACAAATAGATTTTTTGGTCAGATTTTAATCCTATGTATTTTTAGACTTTCCTTGTTTATCTTATCTTTAAAATTATATCCACACACAGTATTAACTTCTCAGTGTTTTAGGTAGGGAAAATCTTAAGCTGGTATATTTTTCCTCTTTACTTAGTTTCATGAATTAGGTTTCTTGTTTGTTCACTTTATGATTGCTTCTTAGAGAACTAAACTCTAGTTGTTCTTGTGACAACAGAGGACAAGCTGATTGATGGAATTTACCTTCTGTGAACTCAAACAATGGTTTAATCCTGGAGGGAAAACCTGTGATGTATTATTACACATAGTAGCCCAATCACCTTTTTTATCATATGGTGAAGAATTTTCATGGCTGGTGTACTGAATTTTACAAAATGTGTAGGTATAAATTTCTCTAGAGGAGGTGCATAATAATACTGTAGAATTTGCACAGCAGTTTAGGGATGTGGCTTGTTACATATGAAATCACTGGAAGAGGAGAGTATGAAATTGGATTTAGTGGGCCAAATACAAATAATACATACACACATTCATAAGTGCATATGTACACACACACACACACACATAATTTGCTCAGTTAGCCATCATTTTCCCTATTTAACATTAAAAAAAGCCTATATTCCAGACACATCCTGGACTCAAGTAGTCAGGATCATCAATCATTTTCAAAGCTGGGACAGGATAAACAGTAGTGCAGAGTACTAGGCTAAGCCTCCTGTTAACTTTGGTCTTTGTCTGATTGTGGTCATTGGGCATGGCTTCAGTACAAACAAGTAGTTATAATAAAGTAACAAATCCATCTACAGTGATCTAGTTAAACAAGACAAAACTTTTCATGAGAGGCAAGAGTAGTGTCTCTTCAGTGTACCACTTCAACCAGACATCATGAAGTGCAGCTTCCACAGGGCAGTAAACAAAGAGGTGTAGAAAATGTGTCCCCCATGACAAGTCACAGAGTTCAAGATGTTTATGTAAACAGTGCATCCAGAGAAAAAGATTAGAAATGCTCATCCACATTTGATTTGATAAGACCTATTTTTATATTTTTTAAATTCTTTTCTTCCCCCCTCTGTTTTGTTTCTCCTGGAAGGAAGAAGGTATTCTGAAACATACTTTGCTTCTCCAGTCATAGTGGTTGACAATATTATATGAAATTAATTTGATTCTTGAAATGAGATAATATTGCTTCACATGATGCATTCTCTCATGGGATGTTTATAAAAATACGTTTTAATATGATTAATTGTACTCATTTCTGTCATACTTAGCACTGAACTCTTGCATTCTCACATGGGAACAGAAGCTATCAGTAATGTGTATTGCCACTAAATGTCATTGGATTTTGTGAAAATAGGCCAAATAAGGACAATTCGTTGTAAAATTTGCAGAAAGTGTTATGATTTTGCTGTTTGGGAAAGATATAATTTTGATGACATCTTTTCTGGACAAGAAAGGTCTTTTTAGTGAGGAAGCATATAAAACTGTCATAATGCATATGCTAACATCTCTGAGGATAATGTATCAGATTAGCCAACGCAGTTTTTTAGAATGGTCCGATTTTCAGGTACTACTGATCATAAATTGTGAGGAAGGAGACCTAAAAATGTTTTGGCTCTATGGGAAAGGTTACTTTTCTCTGAGACTGTTGCAACTCATGTATCCCTAAGAGTGTGTGGGGACAAGATCCCCACTGAAACGGAAGGAGTTACTTGCCTTTCTGTGATAAGATTAAGAAGTAAAAGTAACTAAAACATAAACCTTGCTAAATTGTTACCTGAGGACTTAACTTTAACCATTTGGATAATTTTAATGGCTTAATAGTGTTTTACTTATGACTAAATCTGATCAGTGGAGGTAGGTTAAGTCATCCTTATTAAAATGGTTCCTGTTATTTTGTTAAAAATATTTTCTTTTGGGTTTTTTGGAGGGTTTTTTTTTAGTTATTGTTACCTCAGAAAGTAGCATTAAGTAACTTCCAGCATGCATGTAAAGAGAAATAGGAAACTCCAAACCTGAATCAAGTACTTATGGCCTTATAAGTTGGAATGTTTCTACAATTTTTCATTAAGACTTTTGAGGGACATAAAGTTTTCAAAAACCTTTTAAAAGGTTTATCTGGAACGACCCAGACAATAATCACACAGCCTGTTAGGTAATAACCATCCAGGAAAACTGGCAAAACTTGAGACTTAAGATTTTCTCTGTGCCCTAGTTTTATTTAGAAAAAGATTTATTGATTCAGTAATAAGTTGTATACTAGGCACTAAACAGAACTGGACAAGATGCATTTGCTTGCTTTTGTCTCTTTTTAAGCAGAAATACTGGC
>NW_008669682.1:8881-12914 GCF_000695815.1 Acanthisitta chloris
TGTATAGCTTGTGTCTGCAGTTCAATGTAATTTGCTGTACTATGGTTGTAGCAGTTAGGGAGGACAGTAGCCATAGCAGCCCCAGGTTGAGCCTAGCTGAAAGCATGAGTTTTTATCAAATGGAAAAAAAAGCTTACAGTTTTTGGGCATATTCTGCACATGAGAGACCTCCAACTGAAAGGCATAGAAGTCTACTACTTTATAGTTGCCCTATGGAGCTTGGTCCCATGAAGAATTTGCTTACAGAAGTGATTTTCAAATGTTTCCTTCATTCCTGTATCCCTCGTGATATCTCATCTTGTCTTGACTCATCTCGTCTCATCTCATCACATCTGACCTCATCTTATGTTTTCGAATGAGAAGCTTGTTTTCCATTCCTCGAAGCTGATAAAAAAATTAAATTAAAAAAAAGTAATGGAAATTTTGAAAACAAAACTGCTGCAATTCTACTCACTGACAGATATATATGTCTGAGGAAAAACCACATGCTTCACATGCTGATTAGATATTAGAGAAAAGTTCTTCACCCAGAGGGTGGTTGGGCACTAGAACAGGGTCCCCAGGGTAGCACTAAGCCTGAGAGAGTTCAAGAAGCATTTGAACAATGCTCTCAGGCACATGGTATGATTCTTGGGGATGTTCTGTGCAGGGTCAAGAGTTAGACTCAATGATCTTTGTGGGTCACTTCCAACATTGAATATTCTGTGATTCTGTGAAATTTTACATATTAGTATGTGGCAGGTTAAAGGCACATCTTGTGGATATGTTGTAAGGTATTTCCAGAATACCTCTGCTCCCAGGATATCACTCCCATGCAAAAAGTGCCTTCAGCCTCATAGCAATGCCATATCTGTGTGTCTAATGGGAACCACAGCCATAATTGCCCTCAGCTGCATCAAAACCAGTACCCAAGTATTTCTCTTGTCATAAGGCTTCATTTCCATATATGTAGAAATAAAATTTTGTCACAATTGATTTTCAAAATTAGTAGTCAATTCTTGCTTATGTTTAGTGAGATCATTTTTAACAAAGAAGAATATTTGCATAATATATCCCATAATGAATGACTTTCAGGAATATGTTCTAGAATACCTATAAGGACTTTGTGATGGAATAAGTCAGAGGAACAGGATTAGAGGCTTGCTTTAGGGTTCCATTACTCATGTAGGTTGAAATTTAGAAGCTCCATTGAACCATCAACTAACATTTGAAATGAAACTTGTAGAAAAGGCTTTTCTTTCTGAAAGCTAAGACAGTTACAGAAACAGCTTCTTCTGTATTTCAATGTTTTATTGCTTTTGGTTTCAGCTATAAGCAGAAATGCTTGAGAAACATATGTATAAATATATATGTGTGTATGTATATGCATACTCAGACACATATGTGTATATATTTATTTGTCATTGAGCTACTTTGTATAAAAGGCCTCCATAAGTAAAATGTCTGTGCTAGTGACTCAGGAATTTTAATAGTCTGGTTTTGACACCAGTTTCAGTTTTGCCCTGAAACATTCTGTTGTGAAGATCACCAGACCCACAACTGAGCACTTCTCTTATTGTCCATGCCAACAATCCAAAGAAACCTGAGGGTCCAATAGGTTCCCACCTCTTGGCCATTAAAAATTGGAGACTGCTGAAGTATAACTACTGGGATGGTCAGGAACAGAAAAACATTGGTTTTCCATCTGTACAAAATAGTTCTGTGTCATAGCTGTCTTATCGGGGCCTGTAGACCAGTGATTTCTGTGTTTTTATTAATTTCAGCTTTTTGATATATATATATATATATATATTCCCTAGAAAGTCAATCAGATATGCAACTCATTTTCCTTAATGTGCTGTGAAACAGAGGTGCATATTTTTGCAGTTCTGAATAATAATGTTACAGGTATTGCTAATAATCTGTACTTTTCTAGTATCCTCATTCTCCATCTGCTCTGGAGCAAGAAGTGTAACTTGCAGCTAATATGAACCACAACAAATCAATTCTCACTGTGTCCTGCAAAGTCAATTAGGTTCTATCCATTTTTCTATATGTAGGTTATATCTTGCTATTTTGTATTTTCTTAGCAAAAAACCCTCTATGTCTGTGAATTCCTATTCTTTATAATAGAATAGCATTCTGGAACACAAAAAAAGCTTTTATAATTATATGAAATGTTGTAAGGAAGGTACTTTGTAATTGTTAGCTGCTTTTAATAATGAAATTATTTTGTTGACTTGTTATAAAGACATTTTGACATGAAAAATAATTTAATGTCAAAAATGCAATTTCGATAAAAATCAAGTTTTGTCAGAAATTGCAAGGGGCAATTTCTTGATTATGCCAGGAACAATCTGCTTTTCAAAAGCAGCAAACATACTGTTTAACTGACTTTTTGCTTAACCTCTTCTACTCCTCTCAAATCTATTGTTCTCAGTGGAGAACAAGGAGAAAATGGCAACATGTAAGATATGGTACTTACGAGTTAGGACCTCCAGCAAATACTTTACAGGTGTTTTGATGGCCCCATATTACAGACTGAAACTCCTTACACTAAATATTTTGCAATTCTGTGGCATAAAATTGACTGATGTTGCATATTTTCAAGAAATCAAAACTAAGTAGCAACTTATTTGCTCTCTGCTAGGTCCTGGGAAAGTCCAGAAAGAAAAGGAATATCAAGCCACAAACAAATTATATTTAAAGAAAAATAGATTCCTACTGACGTCATTGAGCCTGTAGAATTGTTTTTATAAGGGTACATACCTATTTCCTAACAATTTTTCCCAAGAAATATGTATACAAAGAAAAACATGAAGTGTTAGGGCCTGTCTTGAGAAAATGACCAGATTTTTAAATATGCCCTTGCATTTTCAGCATAGCTAATATAAACATGTATATAATAATTTACTAGAGCAACTAGTTATCATCTTCTAAGAGAAAGTTTATTCTAAAATCACTAAGAAAATGTACATATATTGTGGGATATACTATCCATTGAGACAAGGTGTCAGGAAATGAAGGACTGTTATTCTGGACCTAGTATTAAATTTAATTTATTGTCCAGGTCAAATTTCTGTGTATCCATTTACCCCTTCTGTACTACAGTTTTTACTTCTTTCTTGTGGAATTAAGTCAGATCCTGTGTAAACTGTATAAAAATTGTGAAGGACTTTTTAAAAAAAAAGACACAAGTATTTCCAACTCTGTGTAACTGTGAGGCTGTATGTTTGCTTCATGTTTTCAAACAGTACAGTTATTTTGATTTTTTTCTTAAGATGAATGCAAATAATGAATGTAAAAACACTCCTCAGTCTATACCTGGGTGCCCAACAGTTAAATTTAATGGCTGATGCTGAAAATGGTTCCTGAGAGATGGAACAAAAGTGACATGAGTGCACAGTCTTTAATATACTTGTAATAAGGCAGTCACAAATCTAATCTTGTTGTTGATTACATTTTGAAGGGGTTTGTCCAAGAACACTAGAAACAGGAACTGGCTGGAAACTTCCTAATGAGACATTTCCTTAATCAGAATATCTATGAGTTGTGAAGACTAAAAGGCTTCCATTAAGATGCCTTCTCAGGTGAAGGGGAGAATTTATGTTTACAAGAAACACTAATTACAGTTCAGCCAAATGACCCAGGCACTCTCTTGGGATGTTCACTCCCTACTTTGCTTCTCCTTGTAACACATTTCATTGGAGAACAGTAACCATATTCCTGTGGATTTGTCCAATCTCTCTCAAAAACCTCAATTAGTGCTTTTTTTATAAATGATAGCAACCCACACAAAAGCCACCTGTTCAAGCAGGTGGTTTATATTGGAAGTAGGTATATGAGATAATTCCAGATTTCAAGTGGATTTCCCAGTCCACTGATTTTATCTGGGAGTCTCTCTCTTTCTTGCATGTCTCTGGGATTGCACATGGAAAACTAATAAAAAATTAAAAATGCAGAATCAAATACTAAATTACTTGCCAACCCTAATAGGAACTTGCTTTCACAGACAAGTTTTGAAACCATTAAAACACAAGGGAAACTAACATGA
>NW_008669682.1:12942-47779 GCF_000695815.1 Acanthisitta chloris
TCGTTTTGCAGTTACACAGATTTCCAGCTGGAATGTCCCTGATAATAATTAATTTCCCCCTACAGCACTGTTTTCATTCCCTTGCTGGGAAGAGTACTACAAAGCCTGGCTCTGCTGTAGCATCTGGGAACAAAGACAAGACACTCCCATTTCTCGCTGCCTCTTTCTCCAAACTAGACTCAGGTGGAAATTTCACTCCCTGTGTATTGCTTTGATTAATGAGATGATATCAAGTCCAGGGCTAAATACACTGCAGTGTTCATAAAACGTTCGATTTACTGGATTTCTTTTTCTCCTGACGATTAATACGAGTGCAATGGGCTGCCATTCCCAATTGTTTTGTCACATCTTTGCTACAGAACTGAAGCCAATGTTGGAACTGAGACTCACTTTAATTATTGAATTAATACAATTTCATGGTTGATATGCTTCTTTCTCACCTCTGGGCTTTATATTTACTGGTCTGCTGTGATCTTTTTCCCTATTGGTGCAAGGAGAAATTAATGTATTTGCTTGTTGCTCATGCATTACTATCCATAACAATCCCAAATTAAATTTTACCTGAATAAACAGTCTTGCATCAAAATTTTCCATACAGTTCCTTATACTTTTAAAAATAAGCAAGCTATCTTTCCTTTCACAGTTAGAGGTCTACATTTCTATTGCAGGATACTTATATCAAAACTATGTTATCTATTTCAGTTTTATATTCATTTCTTGAAAACTCTGGCCTAGATTCCTATGGCATAGGAAATGTAAACCTGAGCCCTGACTTGTCCCTAAACATCACTGTGCTATAGCCTATTCAACCAAAATAGTAGCAAAGGTTTGAGACTGCAGAGTATTAAATTATTAAGAATGTTTAGATACCCAGAATATTTAAGCCTTCATCTAACACAGATTCTTTATCATTTTCCCCATATTCAGGTATGCTGGTGTATCGATAAAAAAAGTACATAGTCACCTGTGTTGGCTGAGTTCCCCATCAGCTGCGGTACAAGAATTTGCAGTGGGGAGGTGAGGAGGGGGTGGTGTTGTTCTTGTCTTTTGAAATGATGCCTACACTTTTCAAAGCACTCACAGTGGGACAGGCTGAGACTTAGCAGAGGGAAACTTGTGCTAGATATGTGACAGCTTATCACTTCCTTGCACCCTGTCACCTTTAAGTCATCTGAAGTAATCTCCTATCATGCTGATAAGCCTGGCTAAGAAGGCAATACATTGCAGAAAAGATAAAGTCGTACTTATGAAAGACTGAAAATGTATGATTATAAAAGCATAGAAATTATCCTTAAAAATAAAGCATTAAATCAAAACTTTCTTTCTCACTAGTGTTTCTTCCTCTGTTCTCGTCTACTTTCTTTTTCCCTACTGCATCATAATTTTTGTTATTTCATTCTTATATTTTTCTTCTCATGTTGAGGAGGAGGTATGACTACTGCTTCAACATCCAACCTCGAAGAACATGCAAATAGCATGGCAATTAACTTGTGGAGAAATTAAAGAGTTATTCAAAAGCATAAAGATATGGGGGAAGTGGGATATGCTCCTTTCCATAACTGCTTCTTTTAATGTGTAAGCATTCTTTAGAAAGACCATCATCAACAATAATCCCATTAGCTATTTGTGTCTTCTGTGGATCTATCAAATGTAGGCCACTTAGGATAGTAGGAGAAGTGAAGGGGTGGCCTCTCTCCCCTAACCTCTCTTCCAATTTGGTGAATCGGGGGGGGTTTCCAGCCCAAAACTATTCAGTTGGTATGATCCCATTCTGTTAGTAATTCCAATGCAATCCCAAATACCTTTTTAGCAAGAAAACTGTTTAGTATGTGAACAACTTCATGTTTATCTGAGACCTGAAAGAAATAAAAGGAGAGATTTATTATAGTAGTGTCTTAAAAAAGTTAACTCTCTCACAATCCTTTATTCTCCAAAATTACAAATTCAGATAGATTATGCTGTGACTTTGAGAGATTTAAGCTCTGTTACTTAGCACTGGAATTATTTTTCAGCTGGAAATCTTTCAGGCTAGATAGCCTCCTCTACAGCATTTACTCAGGGGAATATTTAATTTTTCACAGAAGTTATCCTTTGAAGTTTTATGCCATTGAACTTCCTCCAGGAAGAGGGATTTCACATTTCACTAGCAGTTGTCAAGTTTGTTTTTGTGTTTGTCTTGTACTTGCTGCTCTTAATACGAGGGAGACACACCACACTGTGCCAGTACAACTGAGCTTCAGGTAGCCTTGTTGACACAGGAAATCCACATGTTGTATATTCTTTCTTTCAGAGTACATATTGAAAATACATTTTTATTAATGGATCTTATACAATAGGAGGTGTTTTCATTCAACAAAGACCTTGGGAAAGTTAATGTTTTCCTATTATTAACTAATCAAGAAACTGTACTCCCTGCTCATATTTCTATGCAATGAGCCATAATTCTTCTGCTGTTGGGTAACCTTTACTTTTTGTGGTACATTACCTGATCATGAATTAAAAGGAATTTCAATGGAAGATCAAACAGAATCTGCAGGCATAGTATTTTAAGATTTTTTAATTGCAAGTAGTTTATTAAACTTTTCAGTATTTTTTTTTTTAAATAAATCACAGCAAACCAACCACATTCTAAACATTTAGTTTAAGGACAAGTGTATTCTATACTAGAAGTTATACAAGGCTATGGTGTTTGCCCTATTTTTGGGAAAAAATCTGACTAAGTCGTTAGTATGACATATTTTCATAAGGTATTTAGATGTTAAAGCAGAATTGCAGTTCTGTAAATTTAAACCTTTAAAAAGAGATAGAATAAGAATAATAATGCTCAATAGGTTGGTAGACTAGGAGATCTATATCACTATACAAGGCATATTCCTATTTTCTCATTTCTCTCCAACATTTTCTCATTCATTTAAAATAAGAATGAACAACCTGTGCCTCATCTTTTTGGATTTTAAGAATTATTTTTTTTTAGTGTTTCTGGACCAGAATCTTGGATTACTGGATGTTGAGTAGTTAAACATGTTTTTTCTCTCTGAATGATTTCCAAGATTTTCTGCTTGGTTTTTTGGGGTTTTTTGGGTTTGTTTTTTTTCCAATATTATGTTTGTATCACCTGTTTCTAAACCAGTAAGAACTGGAAAGAATAAATGCTAAAAAATATCCAGGAACTGATTCAGTTTGGTTACTTATGAAGTACCAACACATCTCGATCCATATGAATAAGACCATAATTCAGTTCTCTTGCTCTCTAGTCACACTAGATAACCATCTATGGATCTTAAATCTTCCAGACATATGCAATCTTGTATTAAAGCACACAGACAAAACTTTAGTTCAAATATCCTGTTGACTTAGCTTAGTCAAGATCCGGAAACTGTTTCTCTCCCTAAATCCCCTGATTCATTTGTCATGCTGAGAGCATGACCACAGGAGCAGGTTATTCACAGGATAAATTTCATGCCCCTTTTAACTTATCCACAGCAGCACAGTGCACTGACCCAACTGGTAGGCAACCTAGCTTCAGCTCCTTGTCAGTGTCAAAGAAATTTGACCCAGCATTCCCTCTCTCATCAAAATCCTGCTAACTCCTGCAAGAAACTCCACCCTAATTCTCTACCTTTGAATTGATGTTTTGTCTGTCTGTAGGAAATGTTTGAAGTCTAATTCCATCCTAGTTCTTAGGACCCTTCAATAGAAAAATTGAGGACCTAATGGCATATTCTCCTCTGTGGGCTGTTTCTAAATTTCATTCATTTGTACTTTCATTTCAGATGCTCACATGAACCAGTCACTTTGGATCCTCTTCAGAAGGCATAAGGAAGACTGCACACCTGACACAAAATTCACTCTTCCCATCTATTTAACTTGGAACCTAGAATATATTCCACCCCATGCTTTTAAAAGAGCCCAGCTCTGTCACTGGTTCTAGCTTCTACCCTTGAGCCAGAAGGCCAGGTGACAGATGGTAATGCAGGCTGAGGTTTTTCTGAACTCCTTCCTTTGTATTTCCCGTATTTGAAATTGCCTTTCAATGCCCTTTATGCACATATTCCCTGATTTTGGGATGCAACTTCATGCTGATGGCAGGAGCAAAAGTTCAGTATTTTTTTCAGGGTTTTCATATGTTCTACTGTAGATATCAATTAAGTTTCTTTGGAAAGAGAATACCTGCACAAAAAAGCAATTTTCTCTTCTTCTATTATTCTACATTGTGCTAGATATTGCTGAAGATATTGGTGTCTGAATAGGATTGCTCTGTCTCATTACCCAACATCTCAGCTTGGTAGTGCAATGAATTCACAATCCTGTATTTATGACTTCACTGTTCTGACTGCAGAAACAATCAGTAGTAGCACAAATTCAGTGATGTGGCTTTACTTAAGATCTAACTGGTAAAGCAGACAAGGACTGAAGAGAAAGGCTGCTATTACAGCAGAAATAATTTGAAAAACAAGAAATGAATGCATGAAATTATAATAAAGAGCCATTCTAAATACTGGTAGATTATATGTCTGTCATTTTCTTTCACCCATAAGCAATCATATATTTGAATTACTTTGGGTAGCACTAAACCAGGGCTTAGTTTAACAGCAATTCAAGGCATTAACTGTGATGCCTTTCCATTTAAATAGGAAGAAGGGGAAAAAAGGTGTGTTGTGAGGTAAAAGGGAAAGCAAATCCTTGTCTGAAGCTCTGACACCAGGCCAAATTCTCAGTTCTATGTGCAGTTCATTAGCTTTAGAGCATGTAGTTATACTACTGCATCTGATTCATTTGCCCTGGAGAAAATGAGACTATTGGCAGAGAACACATGAGATGTCCACCAGAAAGACTGACTGAAGCTGTCTCCTGTTTCCCACTGCTGACTATAAAAGAGAGGCTCAGTTCCTCTGGAGCTGTAACTATAAATTTCCATCTGGGAAAATAACTCTCTGTTGGGAGCAGGAGTATTGCCACTGCTCTGAATGGAGCTTGAACTAAGACTCACTGACTGTAGGAGTCACTACATACTGTGCTGGTGAATTTGCCAACCACTGCATTGCATCTTGTTTGATCTCTACTCAAACACTGACTGAAGAAGTTACTCTCAAATCTGATTTGGAGTTAGCAGCTGCAGTGGCTGGCTCCCAGTGTTGTGATCCAGTGGGCGACAGTATATGACTGCAGTCAGACTGCAGTAACCCATAAAGGCAAAATCTGCAGCAGGAAATATTTTCTTGGTTTCTTCCTGCCAGAAGAATTGGATGTGGCAATAAGCTGGGATCAGAATGCTTTTGATGGCTCCTACCTCCTGTCCTCTTTCCTCCTCCTCCACCTGTATCCTGCAGAAAAGATGTTCCTTCTTTCCCAAGCACATTAAGCATTCAAAATGCAATAGGCATTGGGACAGGCAGTCACTGAGAGCAGTAGGATGATGTTGCCAGGCCATGAACAGAAGGGCATGTCTCCCTTGTCCCCCTTTACATGTTCTCAGGGCCAAGAATTCACTTTGTCTTTGAGGAGGTCCTGAGAAGATGGAGGAAATTGCTAAGGAAGAAGCAACTTGGGATGGATGAAGAATCTTAAAATGAGCATCTTCATAAATTGTGCCACATTACTATAGACATTTTCAGAAAATATGAATAGAGTATTTTTGTCTCATCTTCCTTCATCCACACTCAAAATTATCAACTTTGAAGTTTTCTAAGATTTAGACACCTATGGGAAGAGCTGGCATTTGATCAAGATTTATTTTAAAGGTAATTATGACTTTCAAATCTGTGTGTAGACATGATGTTCTGAAGAAGACTTCATCAGAAAGCTACAGTTAGGCATACCCCTGCGACCATCAAGAGCTATCAGAATATTTCAAGCTAAAGTAGAACAGGATTCACATAATACTAAACTTTCCCAGTTTAAGTCACTATTAGGAGGTTACCTAACCCCTCATAACTCTGTTGATTCCACCTTGATGACATCCTTGATTACTGTCATGCTGCAAAAGCTGCCTGTAGCCTACATGCTTTTAATTATAGTGATACTATGAGCACCATATGAATTAGCACCAAGCAGGGAGTATGAGATTATTGCTGCCAGAAACTGATCTCAGGCACTGAAGAAAAACAAACTATTATTTTCCCCTTGAAGCAGTACTTCTTCTCTTTGCCTTCATATGCTTTCTATACTGTGTTTATTCATTGTGCAAATGCAAGTGTAAGAAGTACTACATAAAGTATATTACACTTGCTAAACCTTAAACCATGTTAAAACATCCTTGAAGCACTGCATCATGGGCTGAAAGATACTTCTCCAACAACTCTCATTATTCATGGATCATTGATATGATAGACCCTAATAGCTTCCTCAAAGCCATTACAATGTGCTATATAAATGCAAGCCCTTAATCCATGGATCATTGGCATGACAAAATGCAACACTCATTCAAAACCCTTGCAGTCTATCAAGTGAATGCATACTATTAGAGATCTTTAATTTGTGGATTATTGCCACAATTGATCATAACACTTCCTTTAGGGATGCTATAGTATATGCCAGTAACGTATCAATGTGAACACTTATCAGTAGAATATTGATAAAAGTATTTTTATCTGTTTTGTCAAAAGACCCTGCAAGATTGAGTGATCTCTCTATTATAGACCCTCCTAGACTCCTTAATTCTTTAGCTCAGTGCCTTACATTTTCATTTCTTTCTGTTGCTGCATTATCAATTGTATATGCAAACAAACAAATACACATTTAGATGGCATTTTGTATATATACTGGAAAAATGGGGGTTCAGTTTTCACTTCTATTATTTGTGAGATCTGGCAAAAAATGACATAAGAAAAAATATGTGCTCTGGCTTGAAAGTTGGCCCTGAGACTCCTATACTCTATGAACACAGATACTATTACATTTTGAATGGCAGAGATGGTAAAAATATTCATGAAAAAAACATATTGCACTTCTATGTAATGAATGTTTTTAAACAGACTTTCTCATACAATTCCCCTATTAAAATTCCTGAAGTTATCAACCCAGACCCTATGGATTTGCAGTCTTGAGATTAACCTTTTAATGTTTAACTAATAGAAAAGTTCTTATTGTTGTCCAGTGGCATTCAGCTATTTCTGGCCTGCAAACTATAAAATGGCTAAATCTCACCTCATAAACCCCATAGCTTGCATTCTTGCCTATTCCTGCTAGTATTGCAGTGATAGGTGGTTGAGGTGGGAAACTGTTGGACCAAAGAGTGGCTCAGAGTACCACATCTCCCAGGATCCTAGGTAGAAAAAGAGCTGAATTTAAGGCTCTTATGTTGCTTGGGTTCCCAGCTGGGACATTGCTGCAGTGACCTGTCTGCTTACCTCCCTGCAAAAACTTGCCTTTCAGCTTCAGCAAATCAACATTTCTCAGCAAAAGAAAGAGTCTGCTTTGCTGGAAAATTCCTAATTATCTGTTTTCCCTCTTGCTCAGTTCCCTTTGACCATGGTTTGGATAGACCCCTGGATAGGTTCAACTCATGTCAATAAGGCATACATATAGTACTGCTGCAGTGACTGCAGAATCTCATGTCTCATTAAAAGATTTTCTTTTTTAACCTTAGTGGTTGCTAAGAAAAACTTGGAATGTGAACTGAATGCAGCAGCTTTACTTACAGCTGCTTGGAGACACAGAAGAAGAGCAGCAGATGGTGAAGCAGCAGCAGTTGCTAGAGCAAAAAAACAGCAAGAAAGCCACTTGCTCCCACATCTGCAGAAACAAGCATGGCTCTCATTTTCTGGGAGCTGGTGGGGGTGTGAAAGGCTGATTCAGAGGAGAAATCTGCCTGAGGAATGGACATGGGAGGTGAGCAGAGATGGTTGTGGCAATAACAGCAGTGAATAGAATCAGGAGGAAAGTTAACTCACCCATCACCTGTCTCAGAGACTCAGATATTTGCTGCTATCAGCCAGGGTATGCTCTTTCCTATCTGAGAAGTTCTTATCTAGTCTAAAACTGCTGATCTTGTTTGTTTTAAGAGATAACTTCCATTGTAGCTAAGACTTCTGATTTTGTAGAGCCTGCATCCTTTCACAATGAAGGATTGCCACATAAACTCTGTAGCAGCAAAGTATAAGATATGTGAATTCTCTTAGCCCTTTTTCAGCTTTCTATGAGCAAAAAGATAGCAAAATCAATTTAAACCAGATAGGTCAAATAAATAAGGGGACACACACACACACACACACACACATACACACATGACACACATCCCAGCTGAGAGCATATATGGTTTTTCAGCTAAGAGTCTGTATTTTTAGAAATCGTTGACAGCCTCTCACTGGGACAGCAGTAGGTAGTTTAGACTCCAGAACTGACTTATGTTAGAATGATCACAATCTGATCGAGATAACCTCAGCTAGTTATTTTATTTGCCTTCCCTCTGTGCTTTTAGAAGAGAAAATCTCAAAATTTCATTGATTTTAGGGAATGTAAACAAATTATTTTAGCTAATGTGCTACTATTTGCCTTGCAGCGGTGCTCAGCGTAACTCCACAAAATTACTTTCCAGGGTGCAGATACTCATTAGAATTACTCTGAAGGCAAATCCGTAGTGAGAGGTTTCCACCACAGACTTTTACCTCACCACAGGTTGCTGCCCTCTCAGATCTACTTATTCCACTGTTTGTGTATCTCTGCTCTAAAGCAGTGCAGTGAAATAACTTTCAGTGTACAGAGTAGTTGATTTTCGAGCCCTGCTGTTTCCAGTGGTCACATTTATGGAACAGACCATGCAGCATTGTACAGGAAGGTACTGAGTAGTGGGAGGTGAGCTTGCCTGTGCAAGCATGGGACAAGGACCTCTAAAATGCTTTTCATAGAATCATAGAATAGTAGAATGTTTGGGTTGGAAGGGACTTTAAAGATCTCCTAGTTTCAACCCGTCTGCCATGGGCAAGGACACCTTCCACTAGCCTCATCCAACCTGGCCAGGGATTGGGCATTCACAACTCCTCTGGGCAACTTTCTTCAGTTTCTTACCATACTCATAGTGAAGAATTTCTTCTTTTTAGCTAATCTATATCTATCCCCTTTCAGTTTGAAGCTCTAGTTCATGCCCTATCACTACATGCCCTTGTAAAAATTCCCTCTCTGGCTCTCTTGCACACCCCCTTTAGGTACTGGAAGGCTGCTCGAAGGTCTTCCTGAAGCCTTCTCTTCTCCAGGCTGAACACCCTCAGCTTTCTCAGCCTGTCTTCAAAAGAACAGGTGCTCCAGCCCTCTTATCTTCTTCATGGCCTCCTCTGGACTTGCTCCAACAGGTCCATGTCCTTCCTACGTTAGGGACCCCCGAGATGAACACAGGACTTAAAGTGGGGTTTCACAAGAGCAGAGTAGAGGGGAAGAATCACCTCTCTTAACTTGCTGGTCACACTACTTTTGATGCAGCCCAGGATATAGTTGGCTTTCTGGGCTACAAGGGTACATTGATGGGTCATGTTCAGCTTCTCATCAACCAACACTCCCAAGCCCTTCTCCTCAGGACTTCTCTCAGTCCATTCTCTGCCTAGCCTGTATTTCTGCTTGGGGATACCTGACCCAGGTGCATTTGGCCTTGTTGAATTTTGTGAGGTTCACATGAGCCCACCTCTCAAGGTCCTTTTGATTGGCACCCCTTCCCTCCAGTGTGTCAACTGCACCACTTGGAATGGTGTAATATGAAAATTTCCTGAGGGTGCTCTCAAGCCCACTTCCATGTCACTGATAAAGATGTTAAATGATACCAGTCTCAATACTGACCCCCAATGACTGCCACTCCACTGGTCTCCACTGGTTATGTTGAGAGAGAGCTAATCATGTTGGATATTCTATGGAGGTTATACTCATACTAGTGGCATTAGAACAAAGCATTTCAGCTGTATTGTTCTGTATATTCATGAAGACATATTCTGTGGTGTGTGTATGTTTGAACAACAACGATGATGAAAAATGGTCTAATTTTTTTTGCAGAAATAAAAACAAATATGGAAATTATGCAAAAAGACTGTATTTGTTTTCCTTCTTCCAGTGGCCTTTAGGAGATTTCTGTGAATGAAAAATGAAAGAAAAATAAATATTTAAAAACAATCTGGAATTTCCCTCTAAATTATAGCAGTGCTGCTGGCTGTTGTGACATTAACTGCTCTCATGAAGTTGCTTAATGATATCTTGTTAGTGATGGAAGATAATGAGATGATAAGGGCAAAATTCATTGACCTTTCAAAGCTTTTGATTCACTAAATGACACTGTTAGATAAGCTAATTAAATTTTGCATTTTCTGCTGGAATGATGGCTTGGTTCTGATCTTATTTGATTAAGAGGGAAAATCAGTGGCCGTTTCAGGCTATCATTCTGATTTATTACTATTTACTATTGAAAGGTGCCTTAGGGCTCAAGAACTGATTTACTTCTTTTTATTTAGTCCAAAATTATCTCTAAGATATTTGTGATAAAACCTAAATTCACTTACATGGTATTTGACAATATTATTTTGTACAACAGTTCTGTAATATCTCTGTCTTAATATTCTTGCTTCCAAAATCACTATAATAAAAACATTTGGAAAGATAAACTTGAGGTAATGATAAAAGACTAACTTCATCTCAGTTTCCCAGGAGACTTGTCAAGGGGAAAGAGATATTTGGCTAAGAGTAAGACTGTAACAAATTATCAGAGAATAACATGATTAGTCAGAATACTTTACTCATAGCATGCATACACAAATGCTCCAAGATAAAAGTGTTCAGGTCCCCAGTTCTGCAAAACTCTTAATCATGCATTTATTCCTTGACATTTGAGCAATTTAAATTTTATGTTCTTTAGCCTATCGTTTAGAATCCTATTGGGTTTGACAAGATTTCTCATGCTCTAAGTCAGCATATACATCTGAATCAAACTCATAGTTCACAAGAAGAGAAGTAAATTATGTATATTGCTAGCTCTACTGAAGAAAATGGGGAAAAACATGAAGTCTGCTACCAGGTGCATGTGCAATATGAAACCTTCCTGATTTGATAACAGGTGACTACTTTATGAAAAACATTACTTATTTGACTAATATATCACTCTTTTTAGTCAGACTATTTTATGAAGTACAGTATCTCAGACTGTACAAAATATTTTACAAAGCTAAGTATATTACATCCATTAATCTAACTTCATGTCTCAGACTCTTGACCTCACTAAAAACTGATACCAGCACTCACAGTCTATTTTTCTTAAAATTATATTGACAGATATTATTAACACATCTTGTCTTAATTTGTATAAGTTAAGTTTAAATACTTTTTTTCCCCTGCTACTTGAACTGGGATGCTGCCAGAGTGACTGAGCTCTAGCTGATCAGGCAATTCCAAAGACATTGATGATATGTTAGGAGTTTTCTACTGCTTTGGAATTTCCTGAACTTATTATTAAAAATGACTCCACATAAACCAGCAGGTTTCTGGAGTCACCCATGAAACCCAGTTTAGGTGAGAAGTTCCAGTATTTCCAGACTTTATGCTGTGAAATTAGGGCTCAGAGCCTGGAGGTTTTGCACTGGGTTTGAAAAACCTCCAGCCAGGCCACAGGCACCACAATTCTGTTTGTCTGACACTGAGACAGACTCTGCAGGAGTCTACCTTGTTCACCCCATCCAGAGCTGGGAATGATTCAACATCAGTTAAGGTGTGAGACAGTCTATAATGAACAATACAGGACCCTACATGTACTTTTCAGATGAGACCTCTGCAAAAAAAGTTTGTCTGCAAAGTTGCAAAAGAAGAGAATGCTACCAAAATCCACAGAAGCCATAAAAATCTATGAGGGGGATATAAACAGCTAGAGGCTCATGGGTACACATAAGCCAGAGTAAGATTTTTGCAGTAGATCAGCAGATTTCTGTAGCAAAGGTAGGAGAGACTGATTTATATGCAAGATCAGAGGAGAGAAGATGATGCAGAAAAACTGTGTATTGTAGACAAAAGCAAAGTGAAGGCTCTTGTTTCTTTCACAAAGAAGGACTCCCCAGCCCCTCAGTGCTTCTTATCGACTGGAGAAAAGAGACAGAGGAGTGCAAGCAGATTTTGTTATTTTGATTTTGCTTACATACTTCACATTCTTGTAAACAAAAAGAAGCTTCAAGCCAAATGTTCTTTAATATGTGCAGGTCTGCTTGTTTATGTTGTTCATGTACTTCCTGAAAGAAAGCAAACTGTAAACTCTTAACTATAAAATTGTATACCATTGATGGCAACCTGTGAAGGGCATTTAAGCTACCAGAGAAATCTGACTTATTTATCCTATCTCCCAAGTCCTAAGTAACTAGAAGATGGGTTTCCATACTTGAGAAAATAATCAAAGAGTAAAGAAAGACTACGCCTACTAAGAGGTAGGCTGCAAACTCAAGAGTTGAAATAATTGGTGCTGAGGACCTGATGTTCTTGTGACACATATTTAAGATTTTTTTCTTTGGACTAGCCCTGCTGTACCAAGAAACTGACCAGATGAAAGTTATCAAGTGAGTTCCTGGCACACTATTTCTGATTCAGTTTTGTCTGGTACAAATACAGTTCCCGTGCCCTAGTATTATCCCATGATGCAAACTAAGGCAAGAGACATGAGGATAACTGGGAAATTTTCTTTAAAACCATGGTTCATATCAAAAGAACAACATCCTCAAAATATCTAGAATCTTTAAAGTGGGGAACGCTGAAATATGTTTCAGGTTCAGGAGCTTGAAATATGTGGTAAATTTTGCAATGGATCCCCCTGACCAGTGATGGTTAACCAAGAGCAGAAACTCAGCCAAATTCCTTAAGAAATATTGACTAAAGCAAAACCTTCTATTTTATCATTTGACTTGTGAAACAATATCAGTGATTTTGGATTATTTGAATTCTGCTCTATAAGCTGCACTAAAGTGTAGATATTGCTATTGATGACACCTTTCAGATCAAGCAAGGGATACTGAAGAATTTAATGGTCTATAGAATGTTCTGTTTTTCTTTTGAAAGTACAAACATGTAAGTACAGTCCTACAAAATGTTTTTTGAACCTACTGGGGAATAAACAATGTGTTATAATGAGTGTTTATATAAATAATGTAGCTGGGATTTCTTGACATCTGTGATAGATTATAGAGTGCAGAACATTGTTACAAAGCTACTTTGATGGGTAAAGATTTTATTTAAAAGTCAGGTAGGGCAAAATTTTATCATTATTCCTGTGAATTTACTTGATGCATGCTTACTATTCTCTGGTTCTTTATTGTAGGAAAACAGTTATATCTATATTATTAAGGTCAGTTGACATTCACAGGTTCTGGAATGTAAGTGTCTAAATAGTCTAGTTTTTTAAAGAGTCTTGGCCTTGTTGTGGCTCATTCCAGCCAGCATTCTCCAAAGCAAGTCTCCAACAAAGGCTTGGAGTTATCATAGAGCAGAGGCCTAATGTGCCATTAGGCAAACTCCCAGTGTGGACACCCTGTTTTGGACAGCAAGTAATTTAATAGCATGGATGCATCTTGGCCTCATAGTAAGACTGGAGTCCTGAGTGTACTCAGTTTACTAATTTAGGCATTGACATATGGACAGAGGTTTGGAGAACATTGCATCTTAAATCTAGTATATTTTATACATAACATACAAGACCTTGAAGCAGAGCTTGTGTATCACTCTTCTAAGATGACATGGTGTGTATTATAGTGTGGCATATGAAGTATGGTGTCCAAAACAGATCTGGGGGCAGCGAGAGCAGTCTGTTCCTCTTTCACATCTCCAAGAATGTGAATGATGCACCACGCAGTGCTAAATGGCATGGCTACTGAAATACAATACTGGGCTGCTCAGACAGAAAAATGTTACAAGCCTACAGGGTAAGAGGAAATATTACTGTAAGTTCAACCAGTCACAAACTGGATCGCTTAAACATAGAACACTAGTTTTGAAGAATTTGAACAAATTAATGTATAATGCTGCAAACTGTCTATGCCCAGAATTCCTGTTGGTTTCCCACAGAGAGCAGTATGTGGCAGATTTATAGAAATAGTTAGTAGACAGTTTGATTGTTCAATAAGCAAAGCTGTGTAAGGCACATTTTTTTATATAAAGTCATGTCTGCTTTATTCTCCAAACTTCTTTTTTCCTGTTCCCAATTTCATTTCCCAGTCATGTAGAACAATGTGGTGTAGCCCAAAAAGGAGACTGAGTAAAATGAAAAAGGGCAGCATACACTATAGCATACAAAATGCAGCCTGACATTGGTGCTGACTGCTAATGAGTAATTATTTGGTCTCACCCCAATCAGTCTTGATCAGATAATTAATTCAGGGGCTGGCCATATGACCTGAATTTCTGAAGGCAATTGCTGCATAATATCTTTTTTTCCCAATGTTGTGAACAGGTGGTTTGCAGAAGGCATTCTTTTTAAACAAAATAAATACCCTCAATTTCAGTTTTTCAAAAGGTTAACAGAGTAGTGTGTGCTTGCAAAAATTTATAAATATAGGCTAATAATATTTTGGACCCAAACAGCCTTTCTTCAAGATCAATGCCCATGTGTAGGTCTCATATTAGTTATTTAGCACAGTAGAATTATCAAACAGTTGCTTAGAACCTCCAGGTTATCTCAAATTCCCACCACTATCTATTTATTAACTAAAATGCTATTCAAGCAGAAATTTAGATCTGCAAATTCACTTTGGCTAACTCTCAAAATGTTGATGCTTCCTACATGCAGAAAAATAAACGTGTAATGGACTGTGTAGTGCTTTAAATATTAAATTGTGTGCTTCCTTTTTATTTTCCTTTGAAATTTTGTTTAAGTTCCTGTGAGACAATGACAAATAAGGGATACCAGGGACAGAAGATAGACTTTTTTTACCTATATATATGCACCTAAATATTTTCACTTCATGAATACAGACAAATGTAGGATAGAGGCAGGTGTAGTCTCTGAGAAAAACACATTCCTTCGCTAAGGAAATCACACAGATATGCCACATGAAGATCTGAATTACTGAGAGCTGTCTTAAAGAAACAAAAAGGGTATGTGGTGTTACTTGTAATACTTGATATATAAAGTCTAACATTCTGGATTTTAGTTCAAACTATCAAGAAGGTCAAGATATCTTTTTGTTCTGCTTCTCACATAGCTACAAATTTAGGAGATAAGTCAGAGAAAGATATTTCATTGAGCACCCTTGATATGAATAAACAAATATTTATATGGAGTACTTGGACCAAGTGGACTGGGAATTGAGGTTATGAATCTTGTTCCTGGGGTGCCTTGGGTTTGAGGAAGTGGGAGGGAGGATGTCTACTGTGAGTCAGGAAACAAATTTGAGCAGTATGGGAAAGAAAAAAGGTTTGACACAGGGTCTTTAATACAATACAGAAAACATCATCAGAAGATTCATTGGAGTTTTAGTTAGACCAATGATGGCTCCATTTTGAGTGAAATAGACCTTATATATAGAGGTAGGACTGACTAAATCAATTAGACAGATTCAGAAGACAGTTAGCTAGGAGAAGAGAAAAATGGGAAAATAGGATGTTTAAAGTTGAAACATCACCACTTCTGGTGGATTTCTGGTCATGGATACTCAGGAACCTACTGCATTAAAAATTAAAAAAAATTGGAAAGGAACTTAAAAGAAGGAAACATTGGAAGTGTGGGTTAATATGGGTGAACAGTCTTCATCATGACAGACTCTTTGTTTGGAGAACAGCATCCCATGTGCAAGATAACTTGAAAAAAATGGAAGATATTTCTGGACTCTGGAGTAACAACAACGTCTGGCAAGATTCTGAATCACTTCCTTCCTATACTGATGTAGGCTTCTATAGATGCTGTTTCATTTTTGAGTGGGCAAGAATTAGGATGCAGAGGACTATGCAGTACTCCTTTTGTGTGTTCAAGGGTTCTTTTATTTTCGTTTATGTCACCTGGTATTTCTTATGGGTCTTAGGAAACTGCTTATTTGTAACATAAAAATTTCTCTAATACATCAAATCAAAAGTCCTTTTGAGCCAAGATCTGGTCTCAAATACTTTCCACTCTCTTGTGCTCAAGCAATAAAATGTAAGAACAGATGTAGAGTGATTCTTTTTGTCTTAAAACCACCCAGTTTCCTGGAACTTGCTGAGGCAGATTGCATTTCATTCATTGTGTTTAATAGCTACTGATAACTGAAAAAAAAAAAAAAAAGGTGATGTTCTGAGACACTGCAATCTCAGAATGAGTTTTTTTCACATTTTTTTGGGTGAATTAAACATTTAATCATGTGCTGTCATGTACTGTTAACCTATGGAGTTTGTCAGCACTTGCTTGAGTGAAGGAAACTTGTGTTACAGGAGATGGGATTTTGGGATGGCACAATTTGAAAATTAATCTTTTTTTTCTATATAAGATTATTATAAAAATCAAAGACATTTTCACAATGTGAAAGAGTTTGTGAGTGTTGCAAAAGCACACAGACAAAATAAGAGTTGACAGTGTAAAATCTGCTTTCTTTTTTCTATGATATTTTGCAGGATACAAATATGTATTTGCTTGTTATCACATTCTCAGATTCTGGTTGTTAGAGAGACCTACATCAACTGCAGAACTCGTGGACATACTCATCCTAAGGAAAGTGGTTGCAGGAGAAAACTGGAGTCAGCTGAAATTGTGAAGGACTATAGATGGTAGAAGAGAGTCCTATTAATGTATTAAGAAATTGAAAATACAAGAGGGTACATGCAGGTGGGATTATGAGAGGCTCAGCATACTGGGAGAGCATAGAAAGCAGCTGCTGACATGGTGAATATGGTTCAAGAGTATCACAGTAAACTTTCAAGGACAAGCTATTCTTTCTTTACTGTGAAGACACTTTTCAGTAACTATTTCAAGTTTTCTCATTTTAGTGGTTAAAGGTGGAATGGATGAACCCTACAGTTGGCAGAAAGGACACATTATTTTCTGTATCACTTGCTTTTCTGTATCACAAAGAAAATTGACAAATATTTTTCAGATATTCAGAGGCAATTAATATAATTTACAAAGCACCTGCTGATAGCATAAAGAAAGGATTTAGGAATGTCCAACAACCTTCAGTTTACTTGACTGGGCATAGAGCAACAGTTCATTTTCCAGAATCACTAGGAAATATCAAGGAATTCCCAGTCACTTCTGATGGAGGTCAATTGAGATAGCTTTTCAGGATGTGTTTGTGCTAATGAAGGCCTTAACTTGTGTTGCAAAAGCCACATACCAACGCCTATTCCTGCCAAAGCTACTTAGCAGTGTTGCAAAATAAGAATAAGGGAGGAGAATGGGAAGAAGCTAGGATTCTTTCCTGGCAGTACAATGGATTAAGAATTATTTTCATAGGTCACAGATAGATGATTGATATCAAACTGTTCTAAACTGTTCTAAACAAACTGTCTCAGAGGTTAGTAGTTTACACTGGGCAGCCTTACTTGCCAATTGAAACCATATATCAGTTTATCATTGACCACTGTCTTCATATTCCTGTAATTCAGCTTCTTTATCCTTTCCTTGCACGCCTTTGGTTTTCTTGATGCCCAAGCTACATGAGGTCTCCACAAGAAAGACATTAAGCTGCTGGAGTGCATGGTGGTCATGCTGGGTTGATGGTTGGACTTGGTGATTTAGCAGTATATTTCAACCTTAATGATTCTATAATTCTCTGATTCTATGATTCTGTTTCAGAAATTTTGTAGATGATGACAATGAAAAACTCTTTCACGGTACTCTTTCAAGTGTCTAGTGAGAGTCATGTATTACTGCCAGAATGAGATTTAAATATGATATATAGTAGCCAAACAAGTATGAATAACAAAGCGCAAATTATAAGTAGAATCGCATACAAATGAGGTATTAAATGCTAAGTTATCTATGTAGAGTGACTTCACCTAGATATTACAAGGCATCTGATATGATTGATGGTGGCAGATCTCAGTGGTGGACATAACAAGAAGGTGGACTTCTGTGTATCAGCTTTGTATGGCTTATCTTCAGGGCCTTTGTACCTTCTCTCTAACCAACAGCAAATGTCAGAGTTCAGAGTACTGCAGAGGGCTTGGCAGGGTTATGGGCTTGCTGCTGGAGGCTTTATGTCTGGTTTCTGCTGTCACTTCGACATAATCACAAATGTGTGATGACTAGCAGATCTGGTCAATAGCTAGTGGTTTAAGGCCTAGGCTAAATTGTTTACTCTGGAGTTAAAGGGAAAAGAAGGTGGTTTGTTTGCCTTACTTTGAATATTGCCATAAAATACAGGTATGAAATGATGACCTGGAGAGAAGGAGAGGTAGATCTTCCTGCAAGCTGACAGATCCTTAGATATTGATGAAAGTCAATATGTATATATGTTCAGAATTGGCTCTCAGTTTTTCAAGGCAATTGAAAAGCTGGGAGATCTTCAGTGTTGGAAACACCTTGACAGTAGGATTTCTAGGAAAAATTAAGGTATTATGAGTAGGTACTTCTCTTTAGAAACTTGAGTCTGTTGAGTTCTGCATAGCCCTTCTATGAATTCTGTAACTTGTACTGGTAGTAGAGGTGAGGAATAAGACTGTTGACTCAAGCCAGCTTAGCTCAGCTATTCTGTCACCTCTCAGATTATTTAGCAGTGTACATGTGCTCTGCTGAATAGTCACCTTTTAGACTTTTGCACAGAATCACAGAAATGCAGAATTGCTTATGCTAGAAGGAACATCTTGAGATCAACTACTTCACCCTCCCACCAGTTCAGGCAGGGACAGCTACACTAGGTTGCCCAAGACCATGTTCAGTCAGTCTTTGAATATCTCCCAGGATGCAGATTCCACAACCATTCTGGCAACCTGTTACTCTCTTTAACCATCCATACAGTAAAATGTGTTTTATTGCGTTCAGACTGATTTTCTTGTGCTTTCATTTGTATTGTTTGCCTCTTGTCCTGTCACAAGATACTACTGAGATGAGTCTGGCTCCAACATCTTCATTCCCTCTCACCAAGTAAGTGTGCTGTTCCTAATTCCTGACTCCCAGAAATGCTCAAGCTTGCTTTGCAAAGAGCAGCTATACTGCATTAATGTGCAAACAGATCTGGAAGAAACATAACTAGGTCTGAGTAGCACTGTACTAATAACTCTTGCCAGATCTGAACCAATTTTCACTGCCTACATCCATTGTTCTGCTGATACAATACACATATAATCCATCCCTAGATAACTCAGACACATTCATATTTATAATCATTAGCAAGAAGTGTGGCTATTGGCTGAGAGTTTTGTTTTAATAGTCATTTATCTTTAGTGTGTTGTACATCACAATAAATGTAAACCTGGAAGCTAGTGTTGAATCATTTTGATCCATTGCATTAGGTAGCTTAAAAATGTGACATGCTGAAATGACAAAATACCAGATCTCTGTTGAAGATGTGAAGTGCTTAGAATTACTTTTCATTCCAAAGGAACACATCATTTTAGAAGAGGACTTGTGAAACAGAAATAGCATGATGGAGGATAAGACAAGCATCTTTCAAGGTCATAGACATTCAAAGTCAACAAATTCAAACACAATCTCTAGAAGAAGGAGTTTTTGAAATATCAATACTACAGCTTTTTCTCAGAATCTGTGTTATGTAACTCAAAACTTCAGTAAACTATCTTTTTTGTTTAAATGCATCATTTCAGACTTTTCAATCACATTATGCTATATTTTGCTTCAAAATGTTTAAATAAAGCAAACTACAGTTTAATGCCTGGACTAAACTATGTTAATCTAGATTTTAATGCCTGTCAAACTATTATTTTACAAAGACAGAACAAAACATTTTGTCAAACTGCTTTTCTCCACGTTTGCTCAAAATTTCATCTTTAATGTCATTTCAAGTAGGATTGTGCAAATGTATGGTTTTCATTGCAATTTGCCTTTTGTTATACAGATATATAATAATATAGGGAACTGTTTTATCTGAAATGGCATATACTGACATTGCACTTAGTATAAAAAATTCACAACTAGAAGCTTTTCCATTTAAAGTAATGGCTCACACCACATTCTCCAACACACAGATTTCCATCTGTTTGAACAAAATGACCATGTCCACATAACTTGCCCTCCAAGACATTGAAAGCAGAGGAACTTATATCCGTGCAACTGTGGATAGACAATTGGAAATAAGGAGGGAAGACCAAACTGAAAAATGAATCCACCTAACCACAGAATCAAAGAATGGTTAAGTTTGGAAAGGACCACGGTTGGGCTCATCTGTTCCAACCTCCTTGCTCAAACAGGCTCTTCCTAAAGGACATTGCATAGGATTGGCTCCATATGGTTCTTGAATATCTCCAGAGAAGGAGACTCCACAACCTCTCTGGCCAATCTGTTCCAGTGTGTAGTCACCCATGCAGTAATGATTTTTTTCCTCTTGTTCAGCTGCAACTTCCTGTGCATCAATTTCTGCCTGTTACCTTTTGCCCTATTGGTTTGCACCACTGAGAAGAGCCTTAAACATCCTCCAGTTCCTTCAGGTTGTGCTGTGTAAACTGTAGCATATTGAAAAGTAGAGAAATGTTGACCCATCTGTTAACAGGTATTTTGCACTTTTTTTTTTGAACAGTAGTAGGTCATGCTTATATTTTGAAACTTCAAAATCCTTTCTCAATTAGGCTTCACCAAGGACCCAGTAGGGCTATTTTGTCAAGAGTAACCTAAAGCTGGCAGAGATTAGTTAGAGAATTTAGGTGAAGAAAAGAGCCAGATAGTTTTCTACAGCAAGGTCTCAACTGCTGAATTAATTTCAACCGGATTGGATTAGCCCACATCCTTAACAAGCCTGAACAAAATTACAGAATTTACTTATTTTTAGAAGACATTACCATAACAAAGCAAAATTAAGAGAGCACAAGAAAAAAAAGACTAAGAAATCAGAACAGAAAGGAAAAGTAGACCTCTGCATATTTATGATGCCAAGTAATAATAAAATGGTTGGCGTCTGAATGATATTTTGATGGACAAAACAGAAATTGACATAAAAATAGGTAGCTAACATGCAATACCACCTAAGAAAATTAGACAGAGTATGCAGACTTTTTTAGTCCAATATATGTTGGTTTTATTTTTTTTTACTTGAGAATGCAGCTGGTGTTGTTTTCTAAAGAATCTAACATCTAGTTTTCCTAGTTTATTTCCTTTCTACTCTTCAGGGATATTGCCTTTCATTAAAGAATAAAATCTGTGCCAGATTCTTCTAACAGCATCTAAAAGAGCAATATCTCCATGTTAGTTTACTTGCCAAAAGAGTAATGGAGTAAAAAAACCAAAAACACAGGCTGCTAATCAAAGTTTCAGAATCCACCTTCAAGGTGACTATGCCAGAGTAACTTTAAGGTCACCATGAATGAAACAATTGATGGATGAGAAGTAATAACGCAGACAATTTTTAGTTTCAAATATCAGAATAACTCAAAATGTCCACACTTTAATTACCTTTGTCAAAACACGTATTTTAGGAGCAATCACTTTAAACCAGTATTGTGAAATGTCATAAAAAATTGAAAACTCAAATACCTTTTCTTAAATGATATAACACTATTACATTTTCGAGTGCTGTACTTCCAAGGTAGTCACTGAAAATTTATGTTGACTGTTCTTTAGTACAATTTAACTTTGCTCTGGTTTATTAAGCATTTGTCTTCAATTGAGGAAAATGATGATGAAAATTGACTGAGAATTTAGTAAAATAGAAAGAAAAGGTTTTTAAAATCTTATTAGCACTGTAATGCATAGTTTTCAAATACTTGTTTTGTAATTTGTGTTATGCTACTATTCACTGATATAGCTTAATTAAATAGAGTAACACTGCATTGCTATCAGGAAGATGGACTTAGATCTGGTGGTAAAGAATTTGTCAGTTTGGAGCAATGAAGGAAAATGGGGGGAGAAGATATGAGAAAGTAACAAACTTGTTTGTACAATTTAAAGAGTTGCATGGAGTGGGAATCATCAATACTATTTTCTTAAGTCTGTGTACTGGTTTGGACTGAAGTGGAGTCAACTTTCTTCACAGTAGCTAGTATGGGGCTATGTTTGGGATTTGTGCAGAGCACAGGGTTGATAATGCAGATATGTTTTTGTTATTGCTGAGCAGAGCTTACACATTGTGCCTTTGCCACAAGGGCAAGGAAGATGGAAGTGCATGGGAGACTGGGAGGAGACACAGCTGGGACAGGTGACCCAAACTGACCAAAGGGATATTCCATACCATATGACATCATGCTCAGTATATAAAGTGGGAGGAAAAAGGAGGATGGGGGGACGTTTGGAGGGATAGTGTTTGTCTTCCCAAGTAACCATTATGTGTTAACCATTATGGGCCCTGCTCTCCTGGAGGTGCTGAACACCTCCTGCCCATGGGAAGCAGTGAATTAATTCCTTGTTTTGCTTTGCTTGTGTGTGCAGCTTTTGCTTTCTCTATTAAACTGTCTTTATCTCAACCCATGTGCTTTTCTAGCTTTTACCTTCTCGATTCTCTCCCCCATCCCCTTGGTGGGGCGGTGTGTGAGTGGCTGTGTGGTTTTGGGTTGCTAGCTGGGGTTAAACCACGACAGTCTGAGCTAGTAATCTAGACTCTGTCATCGACACTTCCAGGTGAAAGACTTACCCCATCCAATCATAAGTGCCTAAGATAGTTGGGATGAATCTGGGTTGGTAAGTAATTTCTCTCTCCACTAGTTAAAATAGGAGCTTTGATTACCAACTTGGGCCAGATGCCACACATTTGGGAAACAGACGTAATGTAAGTGACATATTTCAGCATGCTTACCTGAACAGAAACATGTTGTAGCTCTATAAAAACTCAGAAAGTAAAAAAATTAACAAAAGGACACATAGCAATGGTTTTATTTATTGACATTACCAAGAGTGATAAAAGAAGAAACACTCAAACTATGACTCAGTGACATGATTACAGACTTTTAGTGAAGTTTGTGCTCTAAATCAGTCAAAGAAGTATCAACAGGGCAGAAGAACATTTCTAATACTCTGACATTTTGTACAACTCTCTGTCTAGTTGATAGTGTTAAAAGGTGCACTAGCACTTGATGGTTATAAAAGATTATATAAGAAAAATATTAACACAAATTAAAGCATAAATTTAGTAATTATCAGAAAAAGTAAATTTGAAAACCTCCAATCTGATTTACAGCCAGTAATATGAAATTAACTTCATTATTGGATGTAAAGATGTACAAATTTCCCTATGACCCTTCTGTGCAGGCAGTGTATTTCATCTGTTCTGTGCATACAATGTTTTTTTTCTGAAACAATCTCCATAAAATATATGAGAATGAATGAATCTCTCAGACTGAGTTAAGCATGTACATTCAATGTATGCTGAATAAAGCTTACTTTCACTGATAGTGGCATTTTTTAGCATGAGAGCTGAAAAGATTTAGGGCAGAGAGCAATAATAACTTATGGAATGCAGATCATGTAAAAACAGACAATTCGAAATTTGCTTTTCTTCTTACTTTGCTTTCTATTACACATAGAAAATTGACTACATGCATATCTCATAGTCCATCATTAAATAATTTTTTGATGGTTGTTTCAGAATCCAAGTCCACTTCAACTAAATTAAACTTTATTTTCATATATATTGTGCTGTGGAGAGAAGAAATGATTTGCCCACTCCTTATTGTGCAAAATGTCTAGTGTGCATTTATTTTGTTACATTTTTAGGGAACTACTGTTTAAATACCTGTACCTCAACTAGTTATCTAAGCCTCTACTGTAGGCAAAGAAAATGAAGAGACATTTTTAGGGCATGATTTATGTAATGTATTTTAAATACTTACTTTCAAATGAGCTGAATAATTCTCTTGAAATAGACTTTTTTCTTTTCTCCATCAGTTGTAAAGAGAATCTAGATGACTCTTTCAAAAGTATCTATCTATGTTTTAGATCTATAAGGTTCAATGAGATGAATCAGATCTACAGTGACTCAGCCAACTAAAAATCTAACCATTGGGATGTTTGAAAATAGAAAATAAACCTGTTCAGGCTTATGGACCAACATTTGTGCCATGACATTACATTGAGCTTTCTGCAATCATTGTTCACCAAGACTACAGTAACTTCCATATATATCATCTAGAAGGAAATAGTATTCCTTGGGGAGGATTCATCATTTACAGGTTGAAGAATATTTAAAAAGTCACCTAAAGGTATTCATAAATCTAAATAGAGACAAGAACCCTTATACTAACACAAGAGATTTTCATAAAGAACCAAGAAGAGAAGAAAATGATAGCTACTCCATGCTCTTTCAAATTCCAGGAGTATATTTATGTTTAATAAAGAGCATAAGTATTTGACAGTGTACATATAGTATATATATATGTATAAAATTGACAGTGTACTGGTCTGAGGTAAGGCCTGTTGGATTTTGGGTTCGTTTTGTTTTGTTTGTCATAGTAGAGGAAGTATAATACCCGCATTTTAGCCTCTTAAAAAGTTACATAAAAGGTTTCTGCACACAAATTATTCAGACACACTACAGTAAAATACAGCACTTATAACTGATATAGACTTTCTAAAGATGGTGAGTTTCCCCTGAGACTTTTTTGAAGAATTGAGTACTCATTTGATGAGAAGTAAAAAACAGTCACGGATCAGAAGCTAGCTAAGAAGTGAAAAACAAAGAGTAGGAATTAATTATTATTATTCAACAGGGTGAAGGTTAACATATCAGGAGCTCTTAAACAGTACTGCAAAAGAATTTTAATGCTCCTCTAAAAATGTGTGGCAGGCAGGTAACAAAATGGCATGAGAGTGTTGAACACTTGATATCTGTCTGGCCTATGTGTACTAATAGAAAGCACTTACACATGTGGGGGCATAACAATCCAGCACTGGGGACTGGAAAAATAGAATTCTACTGACACAAATTTGTCCTTAAAAAATATATGTTATTTTGCTTTTTGAACTGAAATGATTCCCATCTCTCAAACCAAACCAAAATGAAACAAAACAACTCTTCCCTAATCTGGGAAGTTTCAAAGCAGAGTATCTACACCCAAGCACAAAGGATTGTGTCTGCTTCACCCATTTCTTAAAGTGACAAACTGTTTAGGTATGGGCAAACCTTAGGACAGTTTATAAGGTAGAAGTCAAAAAAGGTAGATATAACATTCATAAGGAAAATTTCAGAAGCAATCTTGGGAAGGATGACAGCATTTGAGCTCTTTATGGAGATTTTCTAGGTAGTTAGTATATTGTCTACTCTTGGAGTAAGCTTGCATAGCTAGTCCACAAAGAAGCTACCTATACAGAAGATATCAAAGCAGTATTGGGTATAAAGGTGCTGCTGCAATTTCGTCTTCCACAGAAACTGTTCTTTCAAAGTATTTTGAAATAGAATTTTTGTATTTAATTACATATATGTTATCCTATTTTTACAATGTAATGAGAATATTCAAGGCAGTTATTTTTACTTTTTAAGCTTTAGTAAGCAACCTTCAGAACTCACTGCTATATGATATAACTTAATGCAAACACCTGCTCAAAAATCAAAACGTGATCCTTCATAAAATACTCCATAAGACTTGACAGATAATCTAACTCATGGTCATATTACCAAGTAATGTCCCTTGCAATTAATTGTATTGCAAACTCTCTGCAGGTTTCTGATGATCAGAGGGAAGATATTATTTTAGATAGACTATCACAATCTGCAAGTTTCCTTCCTAGTTACTAAGGTATGGCACTTCCATTTGGGAAAGGAAAAAAAGGACACACAAGATATATTTGATAATTTAACAGTTATTGATTAACACCTCAAAGCCATCTTTGTGCATATCAGTGGTAGATAAGAAGTGAAAGAACAAGAGCAAAAGAGGATAATAGCCAAACTGACCAACAGCCAGAGATAGTGAAGAATCTGCTGCAGTCTGCTGGAAAACCTGATGTATATGCATTGTTGAACACACACATAGGTACACAAGTGCCTACAATTATCCTTAAAGGGAAGTAATGCCAAGGATTGAAATAAAACTCTGGTTTATAAATGCAAATACCGTACTATTAATCTCCACTGTATAGAACTTTTTAATGGTATTTCATACTCTTTTGTTGCTGTTTGTTTTTCAATGTATCTTTGACACTGAAATTATATGCTTGAAGTAACTGCATCCATTTTGCTAAAAACATATGGTCAAAATGAACTCCTCAAGTTAAATAATCAATAACTGTTCATACTGTCAACTTAATATACTGTGTATAGAACACCTTAATATGCTGTGTATAGGATAGAATCTAACTGCTATATTATCTCTTGTTGAGTGTTTTTCTTCAATCCTTTTTTAGACATTGAAAAAAGACATGTTTATCTGCTTTTTTCTTGCACTGGAATTTTCAAATGCTTTCAGAATGTCTCTCTGCTGTTTTATACATGCCAAAGCTACTTTCCTTTAAAAGTGTTTCAACTATATCACTTTAAGACTAACAGTCTCAAAATCTTTTACCTTTCAATTAAATGCATTATTGTTCTAGTTAGTTTCACTGTAAAGCAAAGTTTTAAAGAAGTGTAAAAATTAAATGGAAGGAGTTTAAATTGGTAATTTCCTCATATATGCATATATGAATATATGCTTCAATGTGTACAACAAGTATAAACGTAAAAGAAATATTTCCTACACATCACCCTTGCAAAATTCAGTCTGGGATCTGAAAAGCACTCTGCATTAATTTATATTGCTTTGTTTGCACTTCAGCACAGGAGAAGAAATCTGTTCACTTACCAACTGCCATTTGAACACACTTTTCCAGTGGAGAATTTCCCTTTAACGTTTATCTCAAAACACTTATCAACATCCAATAGACAGTTGCACAAGTGCAATTTTGTAATTGGAAATCATTTTCTCACACTCCTGAGTTGCAGTGACATTCTGTTAATTGATACTATTTGTTAAAACATCTGTAATGAAGAGTACTGTATTTCCATCCAATAAACCGGATTCATTAGTGTGTTGTTAAACACTGTGGTTTTGAAGCATGGATAAGAAGCTGCAAGAACAAAGTATTTTCCCAGTTCTTTGCTTCATTAAACAGTCTGAAGGACTTCTCCAAAGGGCACAGCCTTGAATACATAGGTTATCTCAACTAAACCTCTGCACTGAAGAACCTCTTCATTGGGAGAGACCCCTCCGTGTCTGTATGTGAATGATAAAAAAGAACAAAAGATTCAGCTCATTCAAACAGCAGGCATTCATTGAATCCAGGATCTGTATGGAAGCAGACTTTAGGATGCTTGAAGCACAACAGAACAGCAAGGAAATAATTTACTCTAGTGTTACCAAGTTGGAGAGTGAAAGCTCTCCTAAGTGAGGGAGGATTGCTTTGAAAGCAGATGAATCAAGTTAATTAGTAGTGTGTATATCACAGATCATGAAATAGGCCTTCAGGATTTAAAAGTATCAGCTTAATACTATGAACATGCAGAATACATTTTACATTTGCTCCTATTATAATATTCTTTAATGAAATGAAATGAAAAATGAAATGAAATGAAATGAAATGAAATGAAATAGGAATGTGATTGAATGACAGCATAATAGCCTCTAAGAGCAAATCCCTACACAGAAGTATTTTACTTTAATAAAGTATTATTACTAAGGATTTCAAAATGATGCCAAGCTTTCTGCAAGCAGCAAAAGCAAGAAAAGCAAAAATACGCAGTCATCATTTGCAAATAATAAGCTTGACAAGTTCATCAGCAAGGTAATGCAGCTAATAAAGCCCTTTGATCTCGTCAGCACTGGAGGAGAGTGAATGACAAACATGAGTAAGTTTCAACAACAGATGCAGACATTACGGATGTGAACTTTGGCAAGTCTGCCTTTCCTCATCCTCTGAATTATGTGACTCCAGGAAAAGAAAAGCAGTATAGTAGGGATTCCTTTGTAAATGATGGAAATTAACAATTTTTAGTTTTCAGTGAATATAAGCAATTCTTAAGGATTTGTCTTCAGCTCTTGATATGTGTTTGATCACAAGATTTTGCAATGGATCTGATTTATACACTCACATTTTATTAATAATATTCCTCCCCTGATGTTCTGTGATAATGAGGTTTATATTCATGTTTAAGTGTGTGTGTGAGAGCTTCTTGCTCCCTCACCCAAAAGCTTTTAAAATCAATTCTTTTCAGTAAAATTTAACAAAGGGATAGAGATCTCAAGCAAAGTTCGTTACATCAAGTTTTCTGAAAATAGGCAAAATGGTAACAATGCAGGTACCTCAAGGGAAAAACAGTATCTTGAACATGCGTGTTAGACCCTAGAGAGTCTAGATCACATCAGGAGATGGAAGAGAGTCCTTATAAATGTCTCAACAAATGGCACAGAGCTAACAACTTTTTAGGCATCAAATTTAACCAATCACAAGACAAAACTGTAGAAAAACAGGCTCCATTAGTTACAGTCCTTATACTCTTCTAGAAGAGATTTGTGAGGAAAGAAAATATTCTTCAGAATGATTCCCCTGGGTTTCCTTCCTACTCCTGCTTATATTCTACTTTTCATCTGTAGATTCCACCAAAGAAAGTGTCTTCATAACCACTTAAAAAGGGTGACAAATTGTAGTTTAGGTAAAATCGTGTTATTCATAAAAATGTATTTTATGGGGAAAATATTGGCCCATTCCTAGAAGACATAAACCCCCCACATTTTTAAAACCGTATTTTTTGACATCCCATGAGAACTAATTACAAATTGCACTTATACCTGACAGAACTCTAGTTTGTGCTTGGCACCCAATTAATTCAACACACAGCTTAAACAGAGAAGATACTATTTCATCATAGGGATGGCAATCTTTTCCCAGGAAGAAAAGCATACAACTCCAAGCTACCAACCCTGTAAATCAACAAGACAATGTTTAAAAGCAAGAATCTGGTTTGTAGAAAAAGATTTTAAGTTTCAAAATTCCTATCAAAGAATTAGATAACTCCACAGAAAAATAAAATTATTTTACAGTGCATATAGCAATCAAGATTTTTCAGATATCATAGCATTTAGATACGACTAAAAATAAGTATCTGTAGTTGTTTCTGCACAGAATATGATGAAACAAAAATATCTGAGCTAGTCCTGGGACCGAAAGAAACATATTAAGGCAAGAAAACACTTTGTTCTGGCAAGTTTATTTTACTTCTGATTTCATCCTAAAGTATATGGATAAAGTTATGAAAAATTTACATTTACTTTTTTTATAAACGTTTTTGCTTATTAGGGTGAAATTGTGAATTCTCCAGATGATGGCTGAAATGGCATGGGGTTAAATCATGTCAGAAACACCCACAAATTTATGTCCTGGATAGGGGTAAGAGGACCTGGACTGACATAGCTGCTACAAACAAATCTTCCTCTTACATTTAGTATTTTAACTAGACTATTGAGAAGCTGTTAATAAGTATATCCCTAAATGCATTTTGAACTGGTTGTTTATTTCAGTGGAGTTGCATTTCCACCAGATTGCACATTCACATTAAAAATCTCAGGTCATATATATATGTAAATGAATATAGAATATTCATACTATGTGCATAAGTTTTTTGCAAAATGACACTATTTCCTGAAATTGACCAAAAACCATGAACACACTGAAAAAACAACTCCTTTATTTGTCGTACCAATATATTTTCTTTCCTTATTTTTATGACAATAATCACTAAACAGCAAAAACCCCACAGGTATTAGGAGTTGGCACATAGGAGTGTTATTTACATGCACAGAAAGATGCACATAATTTAAGATGCAAATTTGGTTAACACCAAGATATTTTGGCCAAAATACATTGGGCAGTCATAAAACTGGGTACAAAAGGTTGTCTGAAAAGACTTTGCCTATGAACTCTGGTGTTTCACAAAATTTCCCTTCTGATATATGATGTTTAGACTCACCAGTGAACATTTCATCCAGCCCACAAACATGATTTATACTGTGCTGTTCATCTCCATTTGTTAGAATAATGCTTGCCATATCTCTAAGGTCTTTCACCTTCTGAATGATCTTTCACAGGTGAATGAGATGACTAATATAACTTACTGTGTCTAGAAAATAATGCTGTAATAAATTACAAACCTTACAGCATCTTCTGTTAAGAAAAGATAAGTTTATGGATAGGCAAGTATTGGAATACTTATCAGTGGATGAAGAAATATAGTGAAATAGAAACCACCTGCTTCTCATCCTGTTTTGAAACTAACCTGGTCTGGGAATAACTCCATGTGTAACCTAAAGGCTGTTGGATATTTTCTTTTAGATAAGTTGATTGAACTGAAAACTCATATGCATGTGTGTATGTGTACACATATATGTGTGTGTGTGTGTGTGTGTGTGTGTGTACAGAATCAGCTGTAATCACCATGTCTATTTTCATTTCTGCTAGGATTTGTTCCTAAGTATAAAAGCTCATTCCTAAGAAGAACAATGAGTTCAGTTAATCGTGCTAAATTCATGCTCAAGTTAGCCAATGTAATGCCCATCTACAAGAAGGGCCAGCAGGAGGATCCAGGAACTACAGGCCTGTCACCCTGATCATGGTGCTGGATCAGCTGTAATCACCATGTCTATTTTCATTTCTGCTAGGATTTGTTCCTAAGTATAAAAGCTCATTCCTAAGAAGAACAATGAGTTCAGTTAATCGTGCTAAATTCATGCTCAAGTTAGCCAATGTAATGCCCATCTACAAGAAGGGCCAGCAGGAGGATCCAGGAACTACAGGCCTGTCACCCTGATCATGGTGCTGGGGAAGGTCACGGATCACATTGTTTTAAGTGTCATCATGTGACATGTGCAGGACAACCAAGTGATCAGGCACAGGCAGCATGGATTTGTGAAAAGCAGTTCCTGCTTCACCAACCTGATATCCTTCAATGGCGAGGTTACCTGCTGAGTGGATGAGGGAAAGGCTGTGGATATTGTCTGCCTGGACTTTAGTAAAGCCTTTGACAACATTCCTCAGAGCATTCTCCTGGAGAAGCTGACTGCCTATGGGTTACACTGTTCACTGGGTAAAAATAATGGCTGGCTCAGAGAGTGGTGGTGAATGGATTTACATGCATCTGGCTGCAGTCACAAGTGGTGTTCCACAGGGCTCAGTATTGGGGCCAGTCATGTTTAATATCTTTATCAATGATCTGGGGGAGGGGATCGAGTGCACCCTCAGTCTGTTTGCAGATGACATCAAATTGGGCAGGAGTGTTGATCTGCTGGAGTGTAGAAAGGCTCTGCAGAGGGATCTGGACAGACTGAATATGTGGGTTGAGTCTGGTGGTATGAGGTTCAAGGTGAAGTGCTGTGTCCTGCCCTTGGGTCACAGCAACCCCATGCACTGCTACAGGCTTGGGGCAGAGTGTCTGGGAAGCTGCCCGGGAGAAACGGACATGGAGGTGTTGGTTGACAGCCACTGAACAAGAGCCAGCAGTTGGCCCAGGTGGCCAAGAAAGCCAGTGGCATCCTGGCCTGGTAGCCAGCAGGACCAGGGCAGGGATTGTCTCTGCGTACTCAACACTAGTGAGGCTGCACCTTGAATCCTGTGTTCAGTTCTGGGCCCCTCACTACAAGAAAGAAATTGAGGTGCTGGAGTGTGTCCAGACAAGGACGACGAAGCTGGGGAAGAGTCTGGAGTGTAAGTCTTATGAGGATTGACAAAAGGAGCTGGGGGTGTTTAGGGTGGAGAAGAGGAGGCTAAGGGGGGACCTTACTGCTCTCTACAGCTACCTGACAGGAGGTTGTAGACAGGTCAGGCTTGATCCTTTCTCCTAAATAACAGGCAATAGGATGAAAGGAAATGGTCTCAAGCTGTTCCAGGGGAAGTCTAGATATTTGGAGAGCATTCTTCACTGAAAGGGTTGCCATGCATTGGAACAGATTATCCAGGGAATTGGTTGAGTCACCATCCCTGGAGGTATTTAAAAGATGTGTAGATGTGGTGCTTAGGAACTTGGCTTAGTGAGAGATTTGGTAGTGTTGGTTTAGTGATTGAATTTAGATAATCTTAAAGGTCTTTTCCAACCTAAACAATTCTACAATTTTATGCTAAAAAAGGGGGCCTCTGTTACTGATGATGTGCTGAATTAGGTTTTAATATTAATGTGGCATATCACTTATTCACAGAAATAAATAGTTGGATTTATTAAGATGGTTTTATTTTCTTAAATACAAACTAAAGGAATAGTTCACTGATTCTGAGGTATATGTAAGGTAAATTCTACCTTGCTATCAGGTTTCTTTTTTGCATTCTTTGATTGCAAACTTTCCACCATTCCTCAAGACTTATGATAATAATGGTAACAAAGAGCTTTACAAAAACTGGCAAATAAGAAGAAAGATCATAGTATTACTCTTTTGCTCTAAGATTCAGTACTAGAAGATCATGCAGGACTTTATTATCAAAGTAGATTCCACTGATAGGTATTATTGCAGTATATTTTTGAAATATCTGAAAACTTCACTTCTTTCCTGTGACAATCAGGGTTTGTTTTCTTCTGCTTCATCATTCTTGATCTTTTTCTTAAGTGAGCTCTAGAATTTGTGTGGTCAACCAGATAAGTCAACCGATCCAACTGAGAATTATCCCTGTGAAATATGTCTGTCCACTTGTGTGTCTGTGTAAAATTTGCCACTGGATCAGATCCCTGTTCAGCTAACAGTGCAGTGTTATGAGTGCTAGCAGTAGTATTAGAAAGGAGGTAGGAAGACATAACCAAGGGCAGGAAGCTGAGAATACTTGCCCTCAAGCTGACTTAAATCAACTGTGAAATTGCATCCCCCTTATAGACCTTCATTGACCGAATGAAGTTCAGTGTGAGAGATGACATTACATTTCATAAACACATCCAAAACTCAAGTACTTCTTCCAATGCCCCAAAATTTGCCTATGTGAGTTGTGCTAGACAATTTCACTATCAAAAATGCAAATATTGAACAGTTACTTGCAATGACTACTTACCTCTAAGTGACATCAGATAGGAAGTCACTTCTGATGTCTGGCAATCCATACTGAGCAATTCAGAATGATAATGAAAATTAACTGATCTATGCTAAAATGATATCCTCATGATACCCACGAGTATTATGCAGACAGGGAATTTTTCGCATTTTAAAATGTCTGTGATAATTTAATCTAGAAAGCATGTTACAAAGCCCCAGAAATCTTTCTTCCATAAAAAAAGCAGCAAGGGTAAACACTGCATTTTTATTAGTTGAAACTGTAGTCAAGATAGCTGGAAAATCATGGGTAGTAGAAAATAATGGATTCTGTGCATTTCACATCATTTCTCAATTTTCTGCCACCTGGCAATAATACTGTCCATTTAGCAGCCTCTATGGAGGGCAGCAGTTTGTAAAAATGCTTGAGTTGGATGAAAACTGAAAGCACAAGAGAAAGAAGTATAAAAGATGCTTACAAAGAGCAAAGAAAAGAAGGTACTGAAATCGGAAGTAGGTTGCTTTAAGAAATTCAAAGAAGAGACATGAAAAGTAAAAGTGATACAGGTGCTTAAAAATTGGAAGATAAGATGGGAATATCCCTCATGATATTTAATATCTGTATCTCAACTCCCATATTCATGCATGTGTGCTTGTAAAGCCCTTTGTGCAATGTATTTGCCATTTGAAATGAAATATTTTGTGAACATTCTTCCCTCCAACAACATCCTGTCTATGACAAAAATATCCAGTGATTTGGTGGGACAGAATCTTTAGCACACACTGAAGCAGGAGCTCCAGGTATACCCAGTGCATGTCACTCAAACTCACCATTACATGAGTGGAAAAAGACCACTTTTATGAAAACATTCACACTAGTGAACCTCTCCACATTCAGAAGTTGCCTTCAATAAATATGCAAAATGCTCACATGAAAAACCTAGGGCTTGACACACCTATAAACAAAAATATCAATACAAAGAGAACTGAATTCTAAATAGATTGTGAAAATGTCTTTTGTTCTAGTTAGACTGAAATGCCTATGGAAATTCTCTTTGTGCTTATATTTCTAGATGTAAACTTTTGCTTTGTATTAGATCTTAACAGACTAGAATGAGCTCAATATGCAAGAAGTCTTCAAAACCACCAAAAGTCAAGAGTGTGATAATTTTCTTGCTGTTACAAAGTTTAGTGACTTAATAAAATATGCTGATGAAATATACATTTTACTAGCTCAATCCAATCCAGAAATCTGGGGCAGGTCTCATGTCTCTGGATTTTAGTCTTCCAAGAGCAAGGCTTCCAAGCTGAGATGCATTGTTTTTCTCTTTAGCTAGTGGAGGGCAATTCCAGAAGATTAATCCTGCTTCATTTAGAATCACATTAATTGCTTTTCTGCAGTGGCTTTGCTACCTTTCACCACTGATAGTGGAAAGTAAAAATCTCAACAATATAATCAACCTATGCCAGTGGCAGTGAATCTAAACTTTATACTCTGGCTCAGGCAAAGAACTAACACACTGAAATTCAGACTTGGAATCCTGCAAAATCTGTCTCAGCCTCTGCCTAATTATGGAGGTCCCTTACTTTTTACATTAGAATACTTAAGGCAGTTATATGACACTATCTGTGTGTCTGCATTTGTAACTCCTGCCTAAAACAGGAATTAAGAAACAAGACACCGTTCTGCCTGAGCGCCCTGTGAGGCTTTTCTGGGAGTGACTGCTGTATGGCCTGTGAGATCGAGTTCTGCACACAATCTGTTTGTAGTTGCCACAGCTTTTTAAAACATCACCAGAAAAGGTTGATTTATCCTCAGTTTAAGTACCAAGAGGTTATAGGAGTCCCGTGGGAATAGGGAAAG
>NW_008669682.1:47810-58492 GCF_000695815.1 Acanthisitta chloris
GAAACTGCCTCAACTGTCAGGCTGTGGGCTAATGCAGGCAGAGGGAGGAAGAAACATCCACACATCAAGAAAGATGTGTGTCTACGTAGCAAGAAAAGCAAGGTGGTGTTTGTTTTTATTCTTACCTCCCCCCTAATCTTTCCTGATTCCCATTAGCCATACAAAGAATTCATTCATTGACAGCAGCTAGAATAATTTGCACATAGTTACAATGTGGTGATCTGACAAACCTCCCTAGAACGTTTGACTTTATTTGTAGGAATAATTTCAAAATAGGATGTGAGTCAATTGGTGTACAATTTTTTGTTCAATAGACAACTGCGAGCTGCAGAGTAAATATCTGTATCCAGGATCTCTTGATCCCAAACAAACAAGACTCTCTGGTCTCTTATTATATAGGAATGACGAGGTATTCTTTACTCTTTTTTTTTCCCTCTACTTGCCAAAATGTTGACAGATTGAGTCAATTAATTCTTATTCAAACAATGTTTCCTGTAGAAAAGCTCTGTTATAGGCTTCCTCTTTCTGTACAGCAGTCAACACACTCTGTTTTACTTTGTGATAAAAACAGAGAAACCAAAGAAACCCAAAAGGTACATTGCAGAAAGATAAACAGGAGCAAAAACAAACCTCCTGATTTTAGCCTGCTAAATAATAAAATTAAAATCAAACTCATCAAATGTAGATGCAAGACTTGCTAGCAACAGAAGAAAACTTAGTCCAGTCCAATTTAGCAATCTAAAGACCACTGATTCTGCTGCCTTCAAGTCTTAGCAACCCAAACTTGTAAAAACATTCCTCTCCCAAATTGTTAGCAGTGGAGATAATTGTAGGGACATGAGTCTGAATTCCTTGTGGCGTTGAATGGTAGAACTGCTGGTCTGTTTACTTTCTTGGCTGTGGGGTTAATGATATAGACAGCTGAACAATTGGAAGGGAATTGAACTGTATATTGCAAGGTATGTCTCAAGTGCCAGGAGGACAGATGACCCTGCTGTGCTTTCATTTTCTACCCACCCCAAATTATTTCTCCTGAAAACCTCCTACTGATCTTATGTGCGCAATAGCTTAAAATTGTAGTTTCCTTTCCTTGTGGGGGTGTCTTTTGTGGTACCATTTCCCATCCAGTTGATGACACAGTACTAACTTGCTGTTGTGCAGGCTGGTGTTCTAACCTCTCTCAAAATATTGCAACAATTTATAACACAGAGAGACATCTGAAATTTAGAAGAAGACAAAAATGCTTTAATCTTTTTGTCATTGTCATGTGAGGTAATTTTTTCTTCTTAACACCAGAACAGACTCAAAATATAGGAAGTCTGGGCTGAAAAGCAGAAAAACCTGAGAACAGTCTTAAGGGTTCACAGAAACTCTCCTTCTGAACAGTTTTCCTAATTCTTTGTTACATTTCATGGATCAAAGAACATGATATGCCAGAAAAGAGAGCAAAAATGCACTTTACACAGCTATTCCACCAAGGCAGAAATTTTGTGCATATGGGTCCCTTCAGGGAAAAAATATGTACAGTATTATTTTTCTTTTATTCCATATTTACCTTCCACTAGATCAGAAGCTTCACTTTCTCAGACTGTTTCAAAAATCCTTCATATTCTTCCAAAAGGATATGGAAGACCTCAGAAATAGATTTAATAGATTTTATCCAGTTCTTATAAGAGTCAGGGATTAAATATCTCTCTGTGACCCTGAATCTATAAAAGTCTATCAGGTAGACTATACAAGTTGCTTGGCAACCTAACCCAAACAAGGATCAGGACTAAATAATAGTAGATAATAAATGTCTGGTAGACCAAGAATGTGTATTCCCATATTGTAATTAAAAAAAAAGAAAAAAAAAAAAAAAGCCATATTGTAATAAAAAAAAAGAAAAAAAAAAAAAAAAAAAAAAAAAAAAAAGGAACGACCACTAGTTCTCTTCCTGGAAGCTGGTATGATATTTCTCATTATTACAACTTGACTGAAGTTAAATTTGAAAATGCATATTATATAATTAGAATTTATGTTGGAGGGAATGGAACACAGCAGAGATATTGAGTTGCACACTTTGGTTGCGCCTTACAATTACCCCCTTCAGAAGAATAAACTGTCACTATACAGATAAAACATTTGACTTTCAGATTTTGTAACCAAAACTAGAATCCTGCTGTACAAAAATGTGCAATTTTGAATTTTCTACTTTCTACTCATTTCGCTTTCAGCTACAAAACAAGCTGCAATCAGAGAAATAGCTTGGGTATAACAAGACAGGAGTATAGATGGGAGTAAAGAAATCATGTTGAAAATGTAATTCTAACATTTCAGAGTAAATGTGTGTTTTTCAAGAAAGCACATCCTCTTCCAGTACAGAATTAGACGTGATACATAGTTTATGACAACTTTTTCTGGTAGTGAATTTTCCCTAGTAAGCTACCAAGAATAAGGCAGAAGCTTCTTTTGGATGAGAAGATTGAGAGGATAATTTTTAAATAATACACCAGTTCTTAACTGTTGGTATTAATTATTAGATATCACTTAAGTTCCAAATATTTTTGTTTTATTTTTAAGGACACAAGAACAACTGCATTAACTGGAACCTGAGTTTGAGAATCTCAGCATCTTGTCTCCAGTGGTGGTCAGTAGTAGATATTTGGTGAAAATGTGTACAAAAGCATAAAATATTTTTCTTTTATATATTTTAACACTTTCCAGATAAAACCAGAGACTAAGTCCAAAATTCAGTTTTGACCACTGTTTTGGTCCCTTCCCTGATGTACTCAATCCTGTTTGGTAAGCTCTTCCTCTACAACTTCTACCACCCTCCAGCTTAATTGTCCCCTCTGTGAAAGGTTGTTTCTCTTTCGTGATGTCTGCATGATGATATCATTAGATGCTCTTCAGTTATGTGTGGCCATTCCTTGGTAGTTTTTCCTTGCCATGTGTGATTTAACCGATATCTACCCCATCACTTCTGCATTGTATTTTTCAAGGAGAAGACACTTACTTTTCCTAACCTCTGCCAGTGTGTTGTCTCCATTATCTGTATCTTCTAATTTCTCTGTAAGTTTCTGAGAGAGAGCAACAATAATTTCATGGAGTGTTCATACATGGGGACTTATAATAGATTTATACAATAGCATAATGACAGTAAAACTCCTACTTTGTTTCCAATTCCTTCCTTCATAATTCTTTATGTTCTGTCATATTTCCTCACATCTCCTGACTACCAAGCTGATATTTTTGGCACTGATATACTGTGACACTGTTATGCTTTTCTGAGTAAGTAATATCAAATTTAGAGCTTGCCATTACATAGATGTTTTTATAGCTATACTTTTTCACATGAGGCACTTTCTCCTCACTAATGCTGAGTTTCAGTTGTTATTTTGCTACCAAATTCACCATATATTATGAAATCTTCTTGGACTCCTCACTTTTATAACCAAGTTTTTAAATGATTCTTTGTTATCTGAAACTTTTACACCCAATTGTAATTTTCCCCCAGTATATTTTAAATTATTTCAGGTTGTAGAAATACTAGGCCAGGTTTGGAGCAAAGCTGCTTATACATGCCATTGTTCTAGATATTGAATGTGTATCCCTGTCCTTAGTGTCCTATTTATAGATCACTTGCCGGTCTGTAAGATCACTTCTCATTGTAAAAAAAACTATAGGATTTTTGTCTTGTAAGAGCCTTGAATGAAGATTCCTCTTGAAAGTTAATAGCAATATACCAGACCATTTGTAATGCTTTCTTGTTGAGTGTTTTTATCTTTTTTTATCCTTAGTAGTTGCATGCAACCTTTTTATTGTCACCATTCCCTTTTCCTCTGTGTTAGAAAAGTTGTTTGAGCAACCAATATATAACTCATTTCTTTTTATTGTCACCATTCCCTTTTCCACTGTGTTAGAAAAGATGTTTGAGCAACCAATATATAACTCATTAGAACTCCAAACTTGTGTTTTCTGACAGTTTTCAATTAGAAGGCCAAGATTCAAATAAAACAGCTAGTGATTTTGGAGGCTTAACTGCTTGATTGCAAACATAGAAGAATTCAGGAAGGTAACTTCAACAAATGGCTGTAACTCATCTTATTCTAAGGCTCAAGATTTGAACAAGGCAGATGAGTCAATCATTTAAAATCCCTTGTTTTTTACCCCACATTAACTAGAAAAAACTTAGATGATGACCTTGGATGTAGAAACTTACAGATATAGAGGGATACAGATATATTCCACCTTGCTTGTCTAGACAAAGTTTGCATGAGGAGATAACATATTCGGGGTGTATATAATGTCAAAGCTATCAGCTTCCTTTTTGTTGCATAGAATGATTAAACAGATAGGAAAAATTATAAGCATATGAAATTTATATGGGGTCAGCTAAAGTAATCTGGAAGTTTGCAGTCCCGTTGGTTTTGTGCAAGGGAGAAAACAACAGAAAACAAAAATTGAGACACATTTGACAATTGTCTCCTTGTAAATCTGTCAGAAATTCATGTATGACATTGCCATTTCTTGATAAACATTTTTTAATACTAAAAATATGGGAGGGGCTGTTTTTATTATTTGGTCTTCATTGTTGTTCTTTGGAGGTGTATGTTCTTTGGCTAAAAATGTACATATTTTTTAAAGTTTCTTAAGGCTGTAATGAGTATGGAAGAGCAGATACATCATCTCACATGGACTGCTTAATGCAAGAAATATTGTAAACAGCACTCTAGGGAAAGGTTTCAGAAGTGCATTTAATTGCATTTTCCACTTCTCGTAACAGTGAGGGATTTAATTGAGACAAAATGTAATGGAACCAGCTCTTTCCTATCTGCTTAAAAAAGACAGGAAGCTAACTGAAAACTGTGTTTATTAACTTGCTGGGGGAAAAAAAATTCTATCCAAAATTAATGAATTTATAAGCCTATTACTTCTCATGACTAATGGAGAATTCTTCAGCTGGAATCTAAATGAGTTTTATGAGAGGTTAAGAAATGAGCGTCGGAACCTACTGCATTTATTTACATGTATTTAATTTTCACAACATGATGAATCTAACTAAGGACATTGCAGCATTCGTGTGAAATGAGAAACAATGCTCAATTGATATTGTACATTACTCAAGGATGTAACAGGTAGTAATGTGTTAGTATTTGTTTCTGTTCATAAGAAATATCTATCTTCTGTACTGTTTTAATGCTTGCCCGTTATCTGCATGGGCTCATCCACAACCTCCCTGGACAGCCTGTTCCAATGTCTTGCCACCATCACTTTAAAAAAGGCCACTTTTCCCTGATAGCTAACCTAAATTTCCACTCTTTTTATTTATACTTGTTACTCCTTGTCCTGTCACTACAGTTTCTAACAAAGAGTCCCTCTTCAGTTTCCCTGTAGGCCTTCTTCAGATACTGGAAGGTTGCTATGAGGTTCCAACGCAACCTTCTCTTCTCCAGGCTGAACAACCCCAACTTTCTCAGCCTGTCTTCGTAGGAAAGTTGATTCAATCCTCTTATCAGCTTTGTGGACTCCTCTGGACTTGCTCCAAGAGTTTCATATCCTTGTTATGCTGGGTACAACAGAGCTGTATGCAGTACTCTAGGTGGGTTCTAACAAGAACAGAGTAGAGGGGAAGAATTACCTCCCTCGACCTGCTGGCTACACTTGTTTTGATGGGACAGAGGATTCAGTTGGCTTTCAGGGCTGTGAGTGCACACTGCCAACTCATGTTGAGTTTCTCATCAACTGTCACCCCCCAGTGCTCCTCTGCAGGGCTGCCCTCAATGACATCTCCGCCCAGCCTACAGGTGTGCCTGGGATTGCCATGACCCAGGCGTAGGACCTTGCACTTCGTGTTGTTGAACTAAATGAGATAGGCATCAGCCCACCTCTCAAGCCTGTCAAGGTCCCTCTGGACTGTATTCCTTCCCTCCAGGGTATCAACTCCACCACACAGCTTGGTGTCATCAGAGAACTTGCTGAGGGTACTCTTAATCCCACTGTCCATGTCAACAACAAAGATGTTAGAAGGTGCTACACCCAATAACGATCCTGCTCATTATTGTTTTCCACTTAGACATTGAGCTAACTCTTTGAGTGCAACTATCCAGCCCTTCCCTCATCCACCACTGCTGTAACCCCACTGTAGAACCCACCCATTTTTTCAGGCAAGATTTTCCCTTAGTGAAGTTTATTGTCACCCATAACGTCATTATTTCCCATGTGCCTTAGCATAGTGATTTTCCCTTAGTGAAGCTATATTTATTGTCACCCATAACCTCATTATTTCCCATGTACCTTAGCATAGCTTCCAGAAGGTTTTGTTCCATGATCTTGCCAGGCACTGAGGTGAGGCTGACTGGCCTGAAGTTCCCTAGCTCTTCCTTATTTTCCTGTTTAAATATGGGGGTTATGTATCAAGTGGCAGGACTAGTCAATTAATTTGCACATCCCAGATTATACACAGCACAGGAAAACGTTTATTAGAATTACATCAATGTATGTGCAACAAGGAGTGAGAACATTACTGGACTGCCATGAATTCACAAATATAATGGATATTGGCTTAGCCACTTCCTCAGCCAGTTCCCTCGGGACCCATGGTTGTATCTTCTCAGGTCCTGTGGACTTTTGCACCTTCAAGTTCCTTAGATGCTCTTGAGCCTGATCTTCTCCAAGAGCGGATGGTTCTTCATTTTCCCAATCCCTGATTCTTTCTCAATCATTTTCTGCAACTTAAACGGTGTGGCTGCAGCACTTGATGCTGGAGACTGAGGCAAAAAAAGCATAGAGTACCTCAGTTTTCTCCATGTCCTGGGTAACCAGGTCTCCCATAACATCTCCGAAGTTCTTGGAAACATTCCTAGGCTTAAAGTGTCATGTTATCTTGAGACATGGGCTATCATAAAAAAACACATGGGTGAACATCTTGAATCAGACCAAAATTTCATCAAAGTCAGAATTCAGTCTCTGGCTGTTACCAACAGCAGAAAATAACAAGGTAATTATGTGGTGATGTTCCCTTTGTATACCTTGACTGTGTCTGACAATTAGTTGCTAAAGGACTTTTCAGGACACATGGAGAATTGGGCCTGACATTCCTTCCTGAAATGAACGTAACTGCCTTGCTTTTTGAACACAATGCGCAGCATGGGACAAAGTCACTTCCAGTTGCTTGATCTCAGAGAGTAGACACAGCATTAGATGAAGTTAGGTAGTAAATGATGTCTTTTCTTGTGCAACAGTGGTGAAAATATTAGGTGCACAGTAAGCGAACAAAGGGAAAATATCCTTAGCTACACATTTCTGGTGCCAGTCATTTATTTGTCACATCATTTCCTTCCTGCCATCCTATTCCATCAAAGAAAGCTCTGCGCTCTAGAGTTTGGTTTAAGCAGCCTTTGCTACAACATTGGTTAACATGCTTCATACCTCTGTTGCATGACCAAGTACATTCCTATGTGGCATTACGCTTTCATAAGGAGTTAACATGTCCCGCTTTTAAACAGGCTCCTTACAGTGCAGAGGCCTCAAGCCTTCTTCCTACTTTCATAAGGAGTTAAGATGTCCCACTTTTAAACAGGCTCCTTGCAGTGCAGAGGCCTCAAGCCTTCTTCCTGAAAGTCTCTTAGCTCAGAGCTTGGCAGGATGGGTTGGCTGATTTTACAGTTTAAGTGGGAGGCTAAATTTGATGGTCAGATAGTTGGTCTTCACAACTTCTTATCCTTTGACATCAGCTGCTTTCATTTATCTGGTCATGAAGACGTATCCCTGGCTCAGGCACCAAACCAAACCGACATACAGTGAGTATTGACTGTCACCTGTACACGGATCTGTTGTCTCTGCCTATAACTTGGTGCTTGAATAGGCAAGGCCTTATCTTTATTATATTAGATTACCCATTCTCTTTGTCTGCTAGTTTAAAAAAATGATATTTTGAGAGTTGTATTTGACCTTTGACCATAGACCTTGCAACTTTTTTCATTACTGTAGAGTCCATAAAGCCCTGAGGTTCAAATACTGATGTCAGTTGCTACTAGCAATACAAAAGATTTTGAAGAATCTTTCAGTTCGATTTTTAGCCTTGAAAGAGTTTTATTAAGCACTAACTTGCAAAGTCCAAATGCATTTGTAAGGGTTTTTCTTTTTTTTCTTTTTAGTTTATATTATAAAGGAATAAATCCCTTTTTATTCCACAATCACTTTTTTGTCTGTTCTGAATTCTCTTTCTGATGACTATGTCTTCTTCACATATGTAAAGCCTTATTTCTCATACCCAGCCATCTTGTCAGTTTTATTTTATCTTGACAAACACAACTGAGAGCTACTTAATGTCTAAAGGGGAATAATGAAAAAAATAAAGGCAGCTTTTAAACTTCTGCATTCTGCCTGCCCTACACTCTCTCCCACAGCTCTTGAGTGGGTTAGTTTCATTTTGCATTGAAAAATACAATCAAGAATACAAAGCAGCACCCAACTGGATTTATTTTTCTTCACCACTAAATTAAATTACCCAGCTGATCAGATGAAGGGAGGAAGGCTCTGGATATTCAAGTGAGTGATTAAAAAAAAAGATAAAAACTCTGCTCAAAATGTAAGAGCACTAAAGCAAGCTTTTCTCCTAACTCCATCCCCAATTACTCTGTTATTCTGGTTATTGTTTACTACAATATGCCTCATTACATTGTTTAATACAAATGCACAAGGCAATAGAAAATAGGGTTTCTTGAGAGGTCTTGCAGCAGTAGAGGTAATCTGGACTACAGAGAACTGATCAACTGTAGCAGCCATGAGCAAATTAGAAACTGAGAGGAATGTGAGACTCCTGAATTAAAAGAGAAGCTTTGAAACAAGGAGAGATGGCAGCATTACTGAAAGTATTTAGCATATTCATCCTTGTTCTTGTTCACGGTCATGACAGGACCTACTTGCAGAAGAGTTTTAAACTGTGCTGTAGCCTGCTAATTCAACACAAATACACACATAGACTCTTGAATTGCCTTATCACAATCACTCTCCAAAGATATTTGAAATCTTTCATGAGCAAATCTCTATTTGGCTTTCTTAGTTATCTGTAAGACTTTTTTGTTTTATTCATCTTAAACATGGATGACTAGATTCACTAGGAAAACTTAGTTGCTGCCTTGCCCTGACTTTTGCTTGCGTGACCAGTAAAAATACCTCACTAGTAAAAACACCCGACTAGCAGAATTTTTTCATTCAGGTTTAATATCCAATTTACTTTTTCAATACTAGAGCTAGATCACACTGACCTGACTAAAGGAGCTGATGAACAATAAATGTATCATTTGTAGGAGAAAGGAGAGTATTTTCAGCATGTTTTCCATTGGATCACCCCTGTAGTTTTTGAATCTTTAGGCTGGATGAAGGTAAAGCAGGACCAAGGCATGATGGATCACCTCTAGTAGATCTGTGTCCTTATATGCATCACAATGGGATTCACAAATATGGCTTTCTTATTAGGATCCTGTATTTTCTTCCCAGATGTGAACTCTAGCATACCTGAAAAGCTTGCCCTCTGAGTTTATGCTCTTATTTTGGCAGAGTAAAATTTATCTCTGCAACAGATTTGCAGTAACCTAACAGGGAAATAACTAGGGCACAAAGTAAAATGAGGAAATACTGAAAAGATTTTGGCTAAAGAAAATATAAAGTGCTTTTATTCTGCTTTATTATTATGCCTTTCAAACACGAATTGCTTTATAAATAAAAAGAAATCATTAAAATCTTTATTTTTCCCACATAAAAAGGATGGATGAATTGCATGAAACAAAAGAGTTTGGTAAGGAAAAACACAAATGAAAATTATCTAGTAATCACTCCAAACTCAGCTCTTCAGTTTCAAGATCTTTGATGGTCTTGCATCTACTTGCTGTATGTCTTCATGTGGAATCCTTCTTTTTCTGCTGGGTCATGTTAGAAAAATCCTATGACCTAAATACAGACCTAATCTAAGCAGATGCCTATCAGATTGTTTTGTTTTCAATGTGCTGGTATGTGGCTTTCTGTGCTTTAAGTCCTTGGAGTGATGAATGTCCATTATTTTAAATTTTTCCTGTTCTTTTCTTTAAAACAAAACTATAATATTGTATGCTTGCTCTCTCTCCCTTCTTTCTTTGTTTTGATTTTGTTGTCCATCCAAGCTCATGAGCAATACAGTCTGAAAAGCTTTTAGCAAAAAAATAACCAAAACCAAAACCAACAAAGATTTTAGAACATATATAATTATTTATAGTTTATGTGGTTCCTATGAAGAGAGATATAGGTTATTTTAAAATTCTTTCTGTGTGAAAATAAATAAAATTTTGAATGTCTGTTTTGCAATGTATGATCTTACTGAGAATAATGAAAACGTGAGATTTGTGTGTGTACTGAAATGAAGTACATCTAATTGTATCTACTTGCCTTGACTTTCACATACAGATTTGTGGCATACACATACATACCACAGTGAGTCAGATAAAATGTTTCAGCAAAGCTATATGGACCTGTGGGATTGACTAGGAGCTCCAACAATCTTCTGAATTGGCCATCAAGATGCTGTACATGTATGATATCCCTCTTATGGAGGGTTCAGTGTGAACTGATGTCTTTCAGCTGTCCCTCTACTGACAGATTTTCATGTTCAAGTACAAAATGACAGTCTTAAATAAATGCAAATAAATGCTTTAGGTCACTCT